>NW_010160585.1:0-6160 GCF_000695765.1 Mesitornis unicolor | reverse complement strand
CCCCCCCCATCTTTTTCTACTCTCCCCGCTTTCTTCCAAACAAATCAGCCAAAGCAGAGAGAAACAGGATGCTAAACAGCAGCAGAGCTCAGGACAACAGGATGCCTCAGGCTACAGCATATGAATTCAGAGAATTAGGGTGGAAGACAACTTTAGACCACTACTTTAGCCTGTACAAATGCAAATGTTAGCCATGGTGTGGATGGCCTCAGAAGTATTACCCTAACACCCATCCCAGTCTTTGAAAAAAACACCTCTTCTCCAAATGCAAGCGGCCCACTTCTCATTTCTCCACTAAGTTTCAGGTTGGACATGATGATCTCAGAGGTCTTTTCCAACTGAGCGATTCTGTGATTCTGTGATTCTCAAAAGTTTTGTTTTTCAGGTGTATTTATAAACATACACCATCTCTCTTCCACTGCTGCTCCTTCCATTCCAAAATAAATGTGTGTAGCACCAGGATTTCATTTGAGGAAGAATAGAAAAGCAATTTCAAACATCTTTAAAACACTTCTTGGATATGATTGCCAGGCCTCTAGCAACCAGCACAGTTGCCTAGGGCTCTGATATTAGGCCATAAATTACCTAGTCAAGAGCACCAAAAGCAGAAAGAGTCCAAGAAAAATAGTAATACAAAACCAAATGTGAAAATAAAAACAGTTGTCTTCCCTCACCACTAAAATGCCAGAGCAGCAAAGTTTCAGAATGACACTACAGTGGGGTTTTCTAAGGGGGATAGATGTGATACTGTGTTACAGATCCAAATATTTCTGAGTTATCAGTTCTGCTCCAATTCAGATCAGTATTCTGTAAGACACAACTTCTGAGCAATATGCGAAATCTGAGACCAGTTTGCATGAAAACGGTATCCTCATTGGAAATGTACCACCTCATATTGGATGAGCGGAAAACCAGCAGTCCAAATGAAAACTTGCATTTTCTTATCACTGATTTTGATATTTTAAAAGGAATTTTAAAACATTTGTGGAACCAGCTAGACTGGCATAATTGTCTTTACGTAGCAAATGCAGTTGCCAAGACAGGGACTATAATCACAACAGCTTGTTTCAAGCTGTCCAGGAGGAAGTATATTTAGAAACAAGGACAAAGTTCATTTTCATCTGGCTACAGAGATTAGATCTGTTGAGAAATGTTATCTTCCACTCAAATTAATATCTAACCATATTAATTTTCAAGATAGATCAAAACATAACTAAAAATAAGTTATATTTTTTTAAATTCAAGAATAATTTCAATAGGACATATTCTATCTCAATCATTTCGAAGTGATACTTTCAAAATTCAGTGATTTTCATGTACGCTATCTTAAAAACAATTGTTATTTTAATCCAAAATCTTAAACTTCCACATTTTAAAACACAGATAAATTGGAGAGGAAAAAAAAAAGAAAAAAAAGGGGAAAAAAAAAAAAGGACTGACCTTTCATGTAGCTTCAGGTGAATACAAGCCCATTAGAATCCACCTTTTTCCATTAATTCATTCAGGTATGTGAAACTAGTATCCTCCAGTGACAAACTTTCTGGCCAAAGGGGGCGGGGGGGCAGGGGGAAACAAACAAATAAACAAACAAACAAAAATTACTAAAATTTCCACACAGAAATATCATTTGGAATCAACATTTTATATTGCTCACTGGAAACTAAGCTAAGACCTTATTTTATTGAAACAGTAAAGCAACCATTGCTTTATAAGAGAAAGTGAGTTTTCAACTTCCATGAACTCAGAAAGTTTCTGTAGTCTGTAATCCCATTGTGTCTTGCAGTCATAAAAGAGACATTTAAGAGTTCATGAAGCATATGGCACTACTGGATGGATCTGCTGTTTTCATTCCTTTCATTTCTATTTTTCAGTACTAATTTTTAATTTGAATGACAGTAATTCAGAACAACCTCAAAGCTTATGTGACTTGGTTAAGGAAGTTATTAAAACCCTGAAATTAGCCTTGCTTGAGGTACACACAGCTATGTGTTTAAGGAGTTTATTCATGTAAAAGTTTAGAGGCTTCAGGAAAAAAAAAAAGTAATTTGTTAACTCCGGGGTTTGGAGAGGTCTTGATTTTGCTTTTAAGAATCCTACCATATCTCCTATGAATTTTTAAGGGTGGCAATAACAAACACGATCAAGAGATGGCAGCATTGGTAAAGCATCTCATCGCTCTGCCTCATTTCCTTTTCTGTTCTGGACGAGACTTGTACAATACATTTGTTTCATTGGTGCTAAAACCCCAACCTCAAAAAAAAAGTTCTGATCAAGCATTCCTTGAATCGTTGTTGGTTTGCAGATCTTGTTTATGTGTGGCACAAACGTAGACTGGCAAAAAAAAGTATTAGAAAAGAGGGAGTAACTACTCTTCTTCCTGGAACAGTGGCCAGCTCTCAAAGACTGGAGCTGCCAGGCACATCACTGCTACATCTATAATTAAGATTAGTAATTGTTTGCCTTACGGTAGACCCCCAATGCTCCGATCAGAACTATATCTAATCGTAGTGTTGCTGCAAAAGTATATACTAAAAGGCAGTCCCTGCCAAAGAAATTTACAATGTAGATTAGGACACACAGAATGAAAACTCACTAAATTGCTGAAAATGAGAGCAGAAGGAGTGCAAAGATAACATATAAAAATCATTCTACATATGCTAGTCCACCCTCACACATATGACTTGTAGCAACATGAAGATATACAGTTCTAAAAAAAATCATATTATATTTTAAAAAGCCATCTAGTTATCTCTTGAGTGTGTCCCGTGTTTTTTCAAAAACAGCCAAGTCCTATTCAGATCCAGGAAAACTGTTGTGCAGTGAAAGCTAGTCTTTTTTATTTCAGTGTGACTTTGGTTCACCTTTAAAAGTAAATATTTGGTTGGGCTGTGCCTTGGAAGATGATCTGAGGTTCAATCTGCTACACAATGGTAGTCAAGCATTTAAAACACCAGAGCTAGACTTGAAGAAAATCAAGCACATTTTCACAACTTCTGCTGCACTACCTAAACACGGGTGTGTTTCTCAGTTGACTGAGATCGTCATGAGATTCACTGTCAAGTGTTATTGTGAAGACCATTTTGTGGAACACGACATATTCATAGCCAGTGTTAGAAATAGCTGAAGAAGTAAAAGAAATAGCTTTGAGAGACTCACAGTCCTCCAGCCAATGCTGTGGCCACACAAGCTAGGTATATTGTCTTTGACCCCACCACTTAAGTGTAACACGGGCACCCAGTCAGAGAGGCTGGGAAGTCCCTTGGGACCCACTATTTGTGCCCCTGATCCATGGACAGGCACTGGAAAGAGGAACCAGTGGTCTAGGGGAAACCCTGGCATGTACCCACATGGGGCTAGGGAAAGGGGACCAGGAGCTTAGGCAATGGGGTAGAGTGGGGTGCTCTTTCCCTGCACCTCTCAGGTTGAGACTTTAGATACCTCAGCCAACCTAAGACCTCGCTGCCTTCAAAGGGGAGCTCAAATCCTTCCTACCCACCCACCTCCCAGATCTACCTGTACCGTCCATCCCCTACAGCACCCATCTGGCTCTTTGGTCAATCAGTGTAACTTGCTCAGGAGCAGAAAGCAAATCAAACTGTACAAGAACAATGGTTTTCTGCTGTTTCAGCAAGCATCCAGCTCACTAAAAGTCACCCAAGAGCCAAAGGGACAGAAGCACACATGGGACCAGGTGATGGGCAAGCAGGACTGCCTGTTTCAATAGCTGCAAACTATTTGATCAGCTCCAACTATCATGTGAAACATCCCCCTTAATTCATATCTGAGGACTTTAAGCAAGGTGCTTTCAAGTAACATCAGTCACAACACTATCCTACTGATTATGTAAATTTCAGCAGACCTATCAACCCACTCAGACTCACAATTTCATTGTAGACTTATGATCTCATGGTACAAAAATCTTCATTCTGAGTATTTCTATCCTTTGAGTGTTCAGAAATGCTACAGATTGTTTTTCTTTTGTATGAAGAGCATTACTGTATAACCATGCTACAGTGTTTTAACAGAATGATTAGTTTGTTTCTACCAACATAATCTAATGACATCAAATCATCTTAACAAATGATCTAACTAAATCAAATTAACACTATGCTGTGTATTCCACACACTATTTTATACCTTCCTTTCAAAGCAAGATTCATGTATTTATCTTCAGAGACAAATATCAGAAATCTATCAGG
Organism: Mesitornis unicolor; assembly: GCF_000695765.1. Taxonomy (NCBI): domain Eukaryota; kingdom Metazoa; phylum Chordata; class Aves; order Mesitornithiformes; family Mesitornithidae; genus Mesitornis; species Mesitornis unicolor. The sequence continues at coordinate 1,961 of NW_010160585.1, read as the reverse complement.
AGACAGAGAGTAAGCAGCCTTTGTGAGGTACCTCAGTTCAGGCTAAGTAAATTAAAAGAACATAGCAAATACAGTAAATTGGTACCCACTTTTCAAGCCTGTATTTCCCACAACTTCAGCAAAAATAAAAAGCTAATATTTGAAGGTTCATATTTTACACCACATTACACAGAAGAAAGACACTTAGGTCATCAGCAGACAAACTGGACAAGAAATTCTATGTCTCTGGTGTTTTGCATGTGTCTCTGCCTTTCAATTTGTGAACTGTTTCCTAATCTTCAATTAGAAAGATACATTTATTGTTTTTCAAAATGACTTGCTCAAGAAATCCCAAATGTGATTGTTTAAATGGTAGGGCTAAGAAATGTCTTTCTGAATTTTGTTTGAATTTTGTTTTTCTATCATCTGTAAAATACTAACCCTGCACTTACCTGATTGCTACAGTTGGAATTATGAACTAATTAGAGAGCAAGTTTTTAAAAGTTGAAAATATTAAATATAAATATAAATTCTGTCAAATAAAATCACAGAGAATTACCTCCTCTCAAAGTGCAAGGTGCACTGGATAATTTCCTATACCAACTGCAGCTATAGGTATCTTCATGTAGATATCAGAGGTATCTCACAAGTAGATGCCACAGAAGGCAAGTGTGACTTTACCTGGAAGAGATGTCCCATTCACAAGCAGAAAACTCCAAACAACTTCAGCACTCCGTGCAAGAAACCTTCAGGTGGCCTCAAGCAACAATAAATCACTAAGAAATGTTAATGATACCCCAATCTCTCTACAAGACATTGCAAGTAACACTGTAATCTTTCAAAGCAAGTGAGTTTCCAGCTGCCCTTGTGACCCACTGCAAAATTTTATCAGAAATTTAAGCTATTTAGAATTATCAGGTAACTCTACTCATACAGATACTCACTAGGGAAAATGTTCATGCAACATGTTGAACCATATTGAAAACGAAAATACTGCTTTCTAAGTAACAATGAGGACTGTAGGTACCAAAGCAAAAGCTGTCTGCACTGGACAACTAGACCTGTTGGGAGTAAGAGCCAGGATTGGTGCCTGACTCCTTCCACATGATAACATCTATCGATAAAGACATCTACATTTGGCTTTGATCAAGTGAGGACATTGGATGCTCTTCAGCAGAGGAGAAGAGAAGCATTTCGTCAAACTCTACAAGAGATGCACATGCTGCTTTGTCTCATTACAAATGGCAGCAAACCATGGAGATGCCATGACACAAAGATTTCTACTTATTTCAGATTAGATCACCACAATCCATCTTCTACCCTGTTTCTAGACTCACAGAATGAAGAAAAGCAAATGAGAGCCTTGTGTGACGCAACTAAACAACTTCCTAAAGCTAGTATCATCTCCAGATATTCCCATTTCACCCTTTTCAGATACTTCCTATGTTATGTAGATGATGGTAATTGTTTTCTTCATCTGGCTATTTAGTGTTTCTTCTTGAATGTGTTCCCACACTCTCTTTAGTGTTATGACATACAAACTTCTAGGAAGAAAGAAATTCACTTTAATTTAATCTGCTTTCTTCAAGGTTTTTCTTAGAGAGAAAGGTGAAATAAATATTGCTTTGACATGGTTTGAATTCAAAGTCAACATGATTTCAGATAAGTTAATTATAAGTCTGCACTAAGGATTAGCTCATGGTGTAAAACTTCTGGTGTACAAGTTTCAATTCATTATGAATATAAAAGTAATTTTAAAAATTCAAATTGCAGTCCATTGAAAAGGCAATGTCATCCTACAGTGACTCAGGTCACCACTTCTTGTTTCGACCACGCAGACAGTGTGTCACCTTCATTGGTCATAAGTAACAAAGAAAAATAACAACATTTACTGTTTTAGTTGTCAATGTCCAACACAGCCAAACAAGATGATGTTGAAGCATCTATGAAGCAGAATCACAGAATCACAGGATATTAGGAGT
>NW_010160584.1:637-15205 GCF_000695765.1 Mesitornis unicolor | reverse complement strand
CCGCGCTGGGGCTCCCACTGCCCTGTCCCTCCCCACGGGTCCCCAGCGCAGGTGACACTCAGCTCCCGCCGCGCCCTTCCTCTGCTTTTTACGAGTGAGGGTGAAGATCATGTAGCATTCTTCTCGCTCCCCCCTCCTCCAGCCCCTTCGTGAAGGGGGTCCCGTGGCGTGTCCCTTCCCGTGGCTCTCGGCTCCGCTGCGAAGTTGGAGGGAGGAGTAGCAACAAGCGTTTCCCCATAGACTCTTCCAGTATGAGCCTGCCACATCACGCGTCCTCGGGTGAGAGAGAGTGCTCTTCCTGAGCTCTGCCATTAGTTAATGTCAGTAGGTAAGGAAAAAGCAGGTAATGAGAAGTGGGTGCAACTGCAGAAAGTGAAATAAGATTATCCTTGTACGTGCCAGTAAGAATTACAGTAATTCAATGCCAGTGTAATTGACAATGCAGCTGTTCCATTATTTCATTTTTGCTGTTGAAAAATGCAAGATCAAAACTTTTCATACAGCGCCGTTGGTATGACGTAACGGTGAGGAGTCTCCTTTTACCTCCGTGCCCTCTGCACAAACAGAGCATCAGCATCAGACCCAGTACTCCACGGAGCTGTATACTGTGCTGCAGGATGAAAAACCCATAACCACTAGCTCATCTAAATGAAGCACTGAAATCACTGTCAGCTAGGACAGTCCTAGTTGTGGTCAGGATAAAATTAGGAGCATCTTTCTAAACTAAGAGCATGTTTAAGCTAACTAACTGTAAAACTAGCACTGTCTTTTATAAAATGCACTAAGATGAGAGAACTGTTACTTTATTTCCCCTTTAATTTCTTATCTACATGCCCCCATCAATACTTATTTTGATATCTTTACTCTGGGTCCCAAATAGTTAATCCTGGAAGCATCACCTCGGCTGTTGCACACTTCTTTATCCCTTGGAAAGAACAGTACCCATTTTTGAGAGTGAGCAGAGATTTTTTGATGGCTCAGCTTAAAGAACCAGAAAGGAGTTGCCTAAGGTTTGTGCACCTCATGGAGCCCAGGTTACAAGTTGAGGAACCTCAGGTGTGGGCAGCTACCAGCACTCAGTCACTTATAAAAAATCATCCTTTCTTTTGTCACTAAAAGTTATCCCAAAGAGGCAGCAGGTCTTGGAAGTACTGCAGAGATCTGCTAGCATTCAGAAGCAACAGAGTATTCTCAGCTAGAGGTTCGTTACTTTTAACCTTCTGTTTAAAGGCATGTTTCAATATTTGTCATAGCCAGGTGAAGCAAAGCAGCCTAGAGATTGCTATGACTGAAATTACAGTGTGCCTAGTCAAATTTGGGTAACAGCTTTAAGTTGACTTTGGTAATACTCCTCCTGGCTGATGCTGCTCTGTTCGGCACTACAGCCAAGCTGGGGTAGCAGAGGGCAGCTACCGCCATGCTCACTCTGCCAGAGCAGCCAGATGCCAGTGTAGTACAATCCAAAATGAATCGCGACAATCGGAATCAATAGGAAACGGTGCATGAATCACTATTTAATGCACTCCAGGGTGAGTCATCTCGATTCAAACCAGCTTTCAGACCAGTACAATGTCAGTCAGCTCCTCGCACAGTTCGCTGTGAGTCAGATCTCAGCACTGAGGACAATGTGAAATGAGTCACCGACTCATACAGTGCCACGTGACTCCGGTACCCAGTGCGAGTTGTCAGAGCTTGTGTGCCATGTGAGTCACTTTATAGTACAGTAAAATGGGCTTTTTGGAGACCATTCATAATTAAGCACGATGCAACCAAGCACTCAGTAGGAGATGATGGGAGCGAGCAAAGCAATCTGCTATGTGCACCGGTTTCACTGTTTGCGTAGTATAGAGGTTTGTAAAATTTTAGGCTGAATGATGGGTTTGTTTTGTTTTGAAAGTGAACTGCATAAAAATAACTAGAAGCAAATGCTTTCTCTGACATTAAAGTCAGCCAAAGCAAGGCTGAAGCAGTGGTGGAACTCCCGACATTGGAGAAGCCTGGGGTTTATTTTGTTTGGTTTTGCTTCTGAGACAGCTGATCAGTCAGTGTGAGCTGACATCTATCCACTGAGGCTGACTCCAGCTGCCACAGAAGACAAGGCAAGGGCTGCTGACAGCCTGTGCTGTGCAGAGGAGAAGGACTTGACAGTGATTTAACTTAATTGCAGTTTGCAACGACCTCGTTTGTTGAGGGACTCAGCATGGGATGAAGTTGTATCCATAACTTGCATTTGTACTGCTCCACTGCTGTAGCACACACATGAAGGGCTGGACCAGAGCGACAGGTTGCTTTTGTTGCTTTTTCTATGCAACCGGTAAAAAATTCTCTTATGTCTTTCCCATATTTACAGGAGAAATAATGGCAGAGTGTGACCCTGCTAACTGCATGTTAGAGCAATGTTTTCAGCAAAGTCTCTTGTGATAAAATCCAAAGTAAAGAAACACTTTACAATACCACCAGAGGAGATACAAGGTGCCCCTCTAAAAAAAAAAATACACAAAAATCACTGAAACCCCAAGTAACTACATTTCTTAACAAGAAAGTCAGATTTTACTCAGAAAAAGACTTCAGTGCAGGAAGTTTTTTGCAGATAGTGGGCTGATCTGGCAGCCAAATGCGCAGCACTGAATAGCAAAGAAAAAGGAGCAGAAGACATCTAGAAAAAGACCTCAGTTACAGGTGACATGATCAAGGCACCATTACCTGTTACTATGTGGATGTAATACATTTTCAACCATTCTTTTTGAAATGTAAAGCAATGCTTTAATCCGAATAGATGAACCCAGCTCCTCTCAGCTGCTGCTCCTCTGGAAAAATAAACTAAACAGGTAAAGACACTCAATTTCTGGACAATTTTACATAAAAGCATCCCAGAATTGTTATTTAAACTCATAGATGAATACTACTTTCTCTTGCTATTTTATCCACTTAAGCTTTTGACAGACTGGGGTGCAGCAATGACACAAGAAGCTGCTTTATTCTGTGTGGCTGCCAGGCTCCTCTCTCCCCACCCGCAATCACCCCACTGCGAGATGCCAAATCTCCAATAATAGAAAAACTCTGAAGAGTTCTTGCTCTTAACTCACCAAATGGGCAACCCAATAACTACGCCTAAAGCATGTGCATATGTGTGGGTGAGTTCATTAACATATATTTATAATTCTTCTCTAGCTAAAATAGTACACGGTTTGATGCAGAAAGCCCGCGTGTCAAATTTGTCAATGAAGAGGAAGCAGTACGAGCATCAAGCTTCCTGTTCATATTTCAGCTGACAATAGATGGCCAGAGGCTGCACTGCGGAGTATGTTGCAGCCCCAAGTATTTCTAAATTAAAAATACAGAGTCAGAGGTTTCCTTCAAGCTTGACCTCAGTTGCAAGACTCTTATGACAGTAGCAGACAAGGACAGAATCTCTTTTTTTCAACTCACTGGTTATCATTACTGGGGGGGACCCAAAAAGGGAGCAGAAACTGCAAGAGTTATATAACCTCATGTAAAGCTCGCTGAAAGAGTTTTAATTGTTTTAATGGAGTTTGGATCAGGCCCGAAATATTTACTTAAAATAACTGGACTATGGTGATCCACATCTGTGCACCCGCTCCAACTGGCTGCCAGCTAGCACAGGGCTTCCCAGGCTGTGTGGTTACTCAGAAAGCTGCATGCAGTGGCTGTGCAAATTGCACCCCAACAGGGTTAAGGCTTGCTCACCTGCCTAACTGTAATGTGCCCAAAGAGTGCACATTATGTTTAAGTAATAGAATCTTTGCACTTCATGCTGAGACAATGCCATTGTGCTTTAGCATAAATTGAGGATAAAAATATAAAAGCTTTGTCTACAGTCTTTTTTTTTCTATGTATTCTTGCATTTGTTTGGTTTGTTTTCTAATATTTGGTTAGCATTCTGTTTTGTTTTTAAATTTGACATTTGTGGCTTAGATTTTAAATACTCCTCCTTTGGGAAGGCTATTTTCTTGGTAGCCCACCTTTCTATGGAGAGATTAGCAAATACTAGAAATGTTTCGACTAAGCCAAATGTCATCTGAGGTGCTTTTAACTGGGGAAATAATTTTTATTCCCGACCTTCACACTCCTTTGTGTTCATAAGGTTACATACAGAAATGCCTTATAATCCAAATGTCAGATAGGCATGCCTTGGAGTAGCAAAGGTACGACAGACATTTCAAGTACCTCAACATTACTCTTAAAGCATATGGCAGTTTTTCCACTATTGGCAAAAATAGCTTTTCAGATGCTTGCTTAAATCCCTGGAACTATTTTTTTTTTCTTTTTAAATTACTTGTTAGTATTCAGTAATACAACTGTGTAGTTTTTATATGAATCATAGATGCTATCTAGCTGGTTAAGAAGCAAGTACCTGTGCCATTATTTTTCCTCTATTTTTGGTTCATTGCTTTTTAGGGATATTTTTATAATGGACTGAATTTGTTGCTATCATTATATAAAGAAGGATTGACCTCTCCCTGAGAGATCCAGAAAGGTATCTGCATAGATGCTACATTAGATTGACTTTAAACAGTGAACCAACCAGAGACAAGCTGATCAACTCAACGCCTACTCCCCTTTCTCAATTATATATTTGACTAATCAGTGCTCTCCAATGTGGGATTTGGACAGTTCCATGGATTCCTGCAGGCAGGGCCCACTGTGCCTAGACAAGTTTATTTATGTTTCAATGTGCCAATTAAATCATCCAGAGCAGAGAGTCTGGCCCTTCTGGAGACTCCAAGACTGCAAAATTGATCCAACTCTACACACTGCAGGTAGCCACAGCAGACTTGTAAGCAGCCACTTACAAGTAGGCAGAAAAAACTTCCTGCAGATGCAGGAATTGTCATGTAGGACAGTTTTTTTGTACACAGTTTAGGGGGTTGAGAGATGTTTCATACGCAGCTCAAGATAATCCCACTGCATGTGCTGGCACAGTCCCAAGGAGCACGGGCCAGCTGGATGTAAGAACTACTGCGCAGTGAAGCACAATGCAGAGTCTCATCTGGTCCAGCCAACACCACCGCTTATAAGGACCTTTGTAGCAGAAACACCTGTTACCACCTGGACACTGACTGATCGTCCTTTTCAAGGATTTGATTCCCCACAGTTTTGAATTGATATTAGCAAAATCACATCCCATTGACTACCCACAAACCAGCAGAATAGCACCTTTTAGTCCCTCCTTATGCACATAGACCTGAAAGTAATTTTTTTCTTCTATTAAATTATGGCTAGCTAAGCCCTCACCAAGCAGATACAGATGGCTTTGATAGTGCTGTCATTACTTTGGGCAAACTGATACAATAGGACATAGAGATAAATTTCATGCTATATCCAGCAATTGCCTAAAACTTTTCCTTAGAAAACACATACAAGATAGCAGTCCATCTCTAGCTTTTAAATCCCCTGTGTTCTTTTCTCCAACTCAATTTCAAACAAGGCATGTAGCTGCTCCAGATGGTGGGGACAGAGAAGGCAGACCCCAATTCTCAAAGTACAGAGAGCATCCAGCACAAAGGCTTCTCACACAATTTGTTCGCTCTCATAGCACCTTCTGAGAGGTCAGGAAATCTGAAAAGATAAAGGAGACACAGGGTATTTAGAGCAGTGAAATTTCCATTTTGCTGTGAAGGCGATAACCTAGAGAAGGAAAAGCAATTTTTGATTAGCTTACTCTTCCTCAGCAAGGCAAATTTTAGGGTATGGATCTCTCTTGTAGCACAGCAAGCTAGTAAGGGAGTTTGAGAAAACAGGGAATTAATCAAGAACAAGAGACCAGGGAACATCTGAGTTTTTTAAATCCAGGTGTGTTAGGGGATAAACCTGTTACAAATTATGTTGATGAATCTCTCCACTAGGGCTCAGAAAGTAAGTTCTCCTCCTGGACCTTCCTCTCTTACCTTGAAGAAGCAATATAAACTTGCCTCAGTCTTAAAGAAGGAAAGCACTAGAGTTCAGTGTGACTACCCAAGTAACTTAAAAAACCCTCAAAAACCCAGTAATTTGAGCTTGAACCCATGAGATGTTGATCTTCCTGAACTTGCGAAGACCTAAGTGAGAATAGGAGGAGTGTCTCACTTTAAATCTTTAACTATTTAAAGAAATACATCTAAAAATCTAAACAAGCTGAAACTACCCTGGAAAAAATAAACACATCTATCTATAAGTTTACTTTATAGTCAAAACAGTAAGACTTCTCTCAAAGAATAAATACAAAACTATTCAAACAGAGTGGAAATAAAGAACATTAGTTTATGCGCACCAATACACATTGGCCGCCTGTTTTGTCTTACTAAGATGAAAAAAGTCACTTTCAGTGACAAGATGAAACTCTCACTGTTTGTAACCATCTGTGTAAATGCATGCAGGAAGCAGAAGGAGGATTTTGAAACAAAACATTTATTCAAATTTTGAAGAATGACCTTTCAGACAATTCATAACACCTCCTCTTAGCGCCACCTGGTATTAAGTTCAACTCAAGATATGAAGTCATTTTTCTCTGCAGCATAAATACAAGTACCAGATCAGATCTCAAGCTGGTATAAATCCCCTTGTCTTCATTGGCCATAATGAAGAGATGCAGTTTTTCAGCAGCTGAAAATCTGGTGCACAATACACGTAATCAGCATTAATACTTCAAAATTGAATGTATAAAAACTAGGATGGAATTTCCTCTCATCACAGCGAGATCTTGATGTTCAAAAGAAAAGATCCTCTTTGTTGATGGACATACTTATATTTGATCGTCCGGGGGAAAAGAAATGGAAAATAATTTGACACTGGCAAGTAAAAAAATCCATTTAAAACCAGATACTAACTGCATGCTGTACAAACTGAAAACCTTAGAAAGAGCACTTCGATCTCGTTTTTACATTTCAGAGTGTCAGCTGACCAAATAAGTGACTGTCCTGGGAGGCTGGTGGGAAAACAAGCTGTATTTACCAATTGCCATTTTCAAAGTGCATACCTGGTAATAAGGAACAGAATATTTTGGCTGATAGAAGAACATTTGTACTGATGTTTACAGAAAATGCACCAAGTTTATTCATTTTTTTTTCTAACTGCATTATAAAATTTTTCTACAAAGAGAAATCTGTCCAGTGCAATCACAGATTCTCTCTCACTTCAATACCATATTGACTAAAAAGATCTGTCAGATCCAAGCCCAGCTGCATACCTGCATTTCTCTGCAATATCATACTACTAGTTTAAAAACACAGAGATCATTATTTAAGCATCATAGTCAGGTTGTGGGGCCAAGTTAAGGCCACCTCTTCTGCTGCTTAAGAAATGCAGCAGCTGGTGGGGGAGCAATACCCATACCAAATTAAGGCCTTTGACACGGTCCCTCACAACATCCTTCTCTCCAAATTGGAGAAATATGGATTTGATGGGTGGACTATCTGATGGTTGCATCCAGAGAGTAGTTGTCAATAGCTTAATGTCCAGATGGAGACTGATGACAAGTGGTGTCCTTCAGGGGTCTGTATTAGGACCAGTGCTGTTTAATATTTTCATCAATGACAGACAGTGGTATCAAGTGCACCCTCAGCCAGGTCAGGCCGTAGAAGGCTCTTAGCATCCTGATCTGGTTGAAGATGTCCCTGCTCATTGAAGAGGGCCGGGCTAGATGGCCTTCAAAGCTCCCTTCCGACCAAAAAACATTCTATGTGCCTCTTATCCTACTGCCCCACTCCACCACTTGTGAGTCTGCTGAATGTATTCTCAACTAGGACAGAGAAGGAAAAATATTTAGCTAAATGTAAGTACCAACATATGTTGTTCCCTTTAACAACTTTAAGGTAACCTATTAGCTTAAAATGCTGTTGATTATTTAAATTTTTCATTATCAAAATTACTTGATCATCCACAATATCAGCCCAGAAAATAAGGAAAGCATTCTTGCAAAATTAGTAGTCGCACTTCCACTGGTTTTGATTACAGCTGGTTGATGTCCTGTATGATAATAAACTTGAAGAGGTCACCAATCACTGGTACCATGTGAATCACTGGTACAGGTGAATAAGTCTTCTACTTGTTAGTCTTATCATTGATGCAAAGAACTAAGACACTAGATTTTCTAATGGGTTTTACGCCTATTACATGACCCAATCAGACCATCTGATGTCCCAAATTAACAACTATAACATTATATGAACAGAAAACCTTCTTACTGAGAAGTCTAAAACCACCCTCTCTTTTTTTGCCCTGAGCACCTGAAGTCTACTGAAGCCAAAAAAAAAATAGCCACCTCCATTCCCACAGACCCGCAAGTCAGTCACGCAGTTCTTTAAATTGTTGCCAACGTGGGTTGTACTGTAAAGATGCAAGGAATTCTGTAAATTCCGACAAATAATATTCACTGGAGTTGTTGATAAGTCTACTGTCCATTCCTGCATACAGCACAACTCAAAACTGTAATTCAAGCAGTTATCTGGAAAGGCTCATTACACAGCAATGATAGGTGCAGCAAGAGGCAGCACAGTGTGATGGAGAACATCAGTGACCCATAGTGAAATTCTGGATATACTAAAGGTAGCAGAAAAACAACTACAGACATAAAATAAGGCTTTGCTGTTTGCGGCCCATTAGTGCTCTGTCATTAGCTCACTGATCTCAGACAACTTGATTCATCTCTTTTTTCATACACCTTCCAGGATCATTATAATTTCCTGTGTACAGGCATATTCAGATAGTCTTAATGCTTTGAGGTACTTTTCTTTGAAAATGAATCCTTAGATGACTCTAACAAACTGTCTGTGCCTTTGCCTCTATTCCAGCCAAGGAGCAGTTTATGGGAGAGCAGATAGGGAGCTCACAGTAAACAACTATCACCATGCACAGCTGTAGAATTGCAGGGTTTGTGCTTCCCTGGTTTATCTTTTTCTTTTTCTTTTTTTTAAAAAATTACATATTTTTTTAAAAAAAGCAAAGTCTAAAAGGCCAGTGTATATCCATGAATATACATATGAAATTTTGACATACACTTTAGGCAGCGCCTATGTCTTACTGTGGGTTCAGGCCTCATGTCTGGCAATACATGGGCTTGGTACAATCACAGTTGGAATATACATTTGCAACAAATTGTGCTGTAAACATGAACATATTAACTTTATTTTGCAATTCTGGGTGGAGGATGGACCACAAAACCCTAGACTTTTTGTATAAGACATCCACTTCTCCTGCAGATTAATCATTCTTATGTGGCCAAAGGGAGGTGGTCCAGGCAGAAAGGTATACAGAATGATGTGCTTGACCAAAGTTCGGTTTACAGGCAGAGCTGCATTAAAATAATTCTAAAAAAGCAGGGAAGAATTAAGTGAGAAAGAAAATGGGGGGATGGACCCCTTAGTTTGTTCTGTGCACCTGGACCAGTTTGGTATGTTTTTGTTTTATGGGTCTTAATACTATCTGTGCCAAAGGAGCTTCTACAACTCTAGAACCACCTGCACCACTGCTCATCTCTCTACCTTGCTAGGCTGTAAAATCAAGCCTAGATTTTATTTAGCCCAAGCTAACTCATTATCTCTGAAAAGAAATAGAGAACAATAGGACATCATAACTTGTTACTGATTAGAAGATCAGTGTGCTTCTCAGTCCCCCTTTCTAGATCAACAGCACAAACTCCTACACTTTTTCTGTGTAAGTCATGCTTTCTAAACATCTTGTTAGATGTTTAGATAGATGCCCTTTCTTGGAATGTGATCCCCATAGTACTTGCACAGAGAAGTAAATTACTTCCTGAATCTTACCCCAGTACTCCTGCTAATACACCACAAAGTCACATCCCAATTAGTTTGTGACCCACTCCAGACCTCTGTCGAATGTACAATATGACTGTCAATTGCCACAGGAAATATGTGCATGATAATCACTAAAGAGCTCTGTAATTCAAAAGCCTGGGCAGTCTTTAAGCCAACAGATATATTCCAGTCCTCTTTCTCTTATTTCACATTACTCTAGTACAGCTCTGCTATCATGAAAGCATGTTTAATCTGCTAAAAATATCTTCCAAAATAAATCTTCATTATATAAACGACCAAAACCTACTTGCTTATTTAATGAGAAAGTTGGTATACATCTGCCAAATAAAAATGAAAATGCATCATTTAATCTGACAAAAACGTGTCTTGAATATTTTTGTTGCTCAGTCCTTTATTTTCCATAACCTGTGGGAGGAATCATGCAGTGATGAACATTTGTAAAAACCTATAGTACCAGAAAACATTTAAACAAGGTGTGTGATTCACATGTGAAACAGACACCACAATGCTGCTGGGCAGCATTAGAGATGTTGAGGAGCAATTCTGAAGAAGAACCTGAGATGGTAACAGTGGATCCATAAAGACCTCTTGAATTAAGTCACAGTGGGATGATGAGGGGAGGAAGAGCATATTCTTCCTACTTTCATTGTCCTTTACCTTTCTTCTTGGAAAAAAGCAAACAAACCAGCTTTTCTACTCAGACCACTGTCAGGTCAATTACAATATGGATTAGAGATATGAATGTGTGAACTGTCCACATAAGACATCTCAAAAGTAAGTGTGCATGGATTAACCTGTATAAACTCCATGTATCTGAGTCCAACTTACACTTGCTTAGTGTCCAAAGCAGCCTGAAATATTCTTAGATATACTATCTTAATAATAATAATAATAATAATAATAATAATAATAATAATACTTTATATATTATCACGTTCCAATTGAAATATGAAGATGCTCTATTTTTAAAAGTTTAGGTATCTGGAAGGAAATTAATACTTAGGGCTTAATTTTCTTCCTGTGAATCTGAATCTCTGAAGGAAAGAAATCTGAATCTACAACTGTATTTTACATTTCACATTTACTCTTCTGCATTTTGATATGAGAAAGTTTGTGGTGTTTTGGAAGCAGTGTTCTTTGTCTGATTTTCTATATTTCTGGGCATTTAGGCACTGGTTGTCAGATTAGGTCTACAGAGTTACAAAATGGTTTAAAATTTTTGTCTGTACTGTTGTTCTTATATTTTATTCCTCCTGCAAAACAGGTGCATCTTCTGCTCAGTATGTCATCTATTTTTCTCCTGGGAGAGTGGGTGGTTCTTCCAAAAACAAAAACTATTAAGCTTTGCAAGAGAGAAAAATTCAGCATTAAAAACGTCTAGCAAAATGTAATGTTGCACTCTGCTAAAATAGTCTCCTCTCTTCTTCTGACACTTCTGTTGAGTCCGTGACAACATCTATGCATTCTCCCTCAAGTTACAACAATAGTATTTCCTAAACCTGGCCGAACATTTTAGAAAGGAAGCCAACTTTTAACCCTCAACTATTCAGTTCATCAGGTTATGTTTCCAGTCTGGTATTCAGTTATCAATTTAAAAAAAACCTCAAAATTGGCAGCAGCTAAATTTAATTCCCCTACAGTTGTCATGGCCTCAAAAGAAGGTTTAGCAACCTGAAAAAACCTACACACAAAGGGATCTCATGACACAGAAGGATGACTAGTTATGTATCCAAAAATCAAATATAATCAAAATGAAGGAAGATGTATGCATCATGTATGCAGATGTGGCATTTAACCTATAAATGAATTTAGGTAAGGCACAACCCTCAGCATAATAAGGACAGCATATATTAAGTTCTGTAGAGCAAATCTGAAGCTCAGAGAGAGGTCAGAAAGGGACAGGGACTTCAAGGGGATTTGGCATTTTATTAACACCACTTTTCTGCACAATCTGCAGAATTCAGGTTCCAAAAAGGTTTCCTAGAACAGCATAAAACCCACCACCAGTTCTTCCATCAAAAATTGTTTCATGCTGTTTTCACGTGGGGGAGGTGACCAAAAACCTCCATGTTAAATATTAACGTCCAAGACAGAAAGAAAAGAAGAAAAAAAAAGGTTCTACCTACCTCTATTCTGTACCATTTTCTTTAGGACTGGCCTTGAAGTCAAACCTCAGAAAACCCCCTTTCAACTCTGGGCTTATATACCACTGTCCTAAGAGCTGCAGCAATCCGAGACCCTCACTTCTACCTTTTGCTCTCTGCATCACCACTCTCTCCTCTTTGTATTCCCACCTCTGTGCACAATTCATTAGCCACTTGCCTTCCATCACAGCACTTAAATAAAATGAGTGAATTTTCCAAAGGATTTAACATGTAAGAGCTTCTGAGGGGAAAACCCAAGCATTCAGCTTTTCAGTTTCTTTGGAGCTGTGGCCTTCAGCAGTTCTTGATTAAGACTTTTAAGGCAAACAGAAGAGGAAAAAAAAAAAAGACAGATGTTTTTTACTTCCCTCTTCTCTTGCTGTCTCGTAGCCCATGGGATCAGAGCGGACGGAGATGCGCAAACGGCAAATGTCTACGACCCAGGAGACCCCGGGCGCTGCACAGGCTCAGGACAGCACAGGAAATCGAGGGTCCAATGCCTGCTGCTTCTGTTGGTGCTGCTGCTGCAGCTGCTCATGGTAACCCCTCATCCAAGCGTCTGGTAACAGAATAGCAGGGCAGGGAGACAATAACCAGTGCACAGGACAACATAAGCCAAACAAACCACCTGGGTAACTCTGCAAGTCTGGGACTAAGAGAGATGACTGTGCTCTAGTACTAGACACAAGCTTCTACTCCAGTCTTTTTTTCCCTGCCATTGAAAGATTTTAAAAAAAACCCAAAACACAAAAACACCAAAAATCTGCACAGTATCTCTGTTGTACTTTTGCTGCCAATACTGTGTAACAGAAGGTCTGTTTCATGCAGGACTAGTTCTCTTCAGCCTTGAGCTTCCACTAAACACTGAAAGCAATACCAGAATAAGTAACAGCTTTAGATTTAGGACTGGGACTTAACAAGCAGCACAGACTGTGTTAAATGGAGTTAGGAGAAGGTGGAAGAATTTATAGGTCAGAAAACAAATAACCAGGTGCCCAGAACAGTTCTTTTGTTTTGAAGGTAACTGGATCTGTTGTCATTAGTGTTGCCAACTCATAGCACCTGCAATTCATGTAAATTAATCCTTGGGATCAGAGACTTTAAACATAGTGAGTATTTGCTTAAGATGAGGAGTTAAGCAGAACATAATTCAGAAGAACTCCCATTACAAGGTGTTAAAGAGGAAAATTTCTCAGGTAAGCAAAGCAAAAGAAGGAATGGAATCACTCAATTCCTTAAATTAATGATGTGTTCACCTTCTCTCTCTTACTAGCTCCTCCAGATCCAAGTGATTTTATTCAAAACTGAAGTAAAGCTTCCCATACTCAGAAGTCCTGTATCTGTTTGGGGCCAAATGTTAATTAATGCAGAACTTGCATTGAAATAAAGAATAAAGTCTCAAACAGTCATAGGAGTTCAGCCAAAATACCGACACCAAGCTGAATGTTCCTTGTAAATGCACTATCCACCACATAAACACTGCAAAGCAAGCAAACCTTGCATTGAGGTGAAGGGAAGAAGTCACAAATAACCTTACAGCCCAGGCTAGGAATCTGTTCCACCATTATTTCTTTTTCCAGCAGCAGCTGGCAGCAAATGCTTTGGAGAACAACATTCAAAGCAAGGGAAGAGCAGGTTATCATTCCTTTGCTATTGGTACTCAGCTCATCAGAAGCTGAGATACCCAGTTCTGTCCTCTCATATGCAAGTAGTGAATATTTTGTAAGGACAAAAGGCTGCTTGGATTTTTTTGCACGATGCTAAGTACTCTGGCTCCGGCCCTACCATGCTTTTCAGCAGATGCTTAGAGGTAAACTGAGCTAGAGTTTAAAGTAAGTACTGTGCATGTACAGGATCAGTTTGCTACCTTGCAGAATGTTGTCTATGTTAAAAGCATCCCATAGAAATTCCAGTGACATTTGAACAGTTGTCCAGTGCAATGGCAAGTGGCTCTAGAGCTGCATTACACTAACACACATCTTTCCATAGAAAGAAAAAATAAGGCATATTTATCACTAAGTCAGAGTACATACAATTTGCATTTTATCTTTTAAATTGTTGATAAAGTGCTTTTTGCCATTTTACCTGATATTTTCCAGGATGTTCATTTTCTATGCACCTCACTATTCAAACAATTCAAAGAAAGCAATTTACTCACCAGGGTGTGTGAAAGTAACCAAATTTCTTGATGCTTAAAATTAGTATTTGCATTTCAGAATCATCTGGGAAACCAGTACAGGTTCCAAAACAGAGCAGCTTGTTTTAGCTTTAAAATAATTTCTGATTTTTTTTGAGAACAATTGTTTTCTAGTAGCAAGAAATGCAAAACAAACCGTAATTAAGCTATTTATATTCCCTATTCATAGAGCCTTTCCTCAAAATAGCTCAAGTACTTTGAACAGAAAAATTATGAATAGGAATAAAAATAACAGTCTACATGAGTCATACAGCCGAGTTGCTGAACATCCAATATTCAGCATACTCTTAATAGTAGATTCAGAATGAAGGAATAGTGAAATGAGTCTCTCAGCTGGATGCTCAGAGCCTGTGTTCATTCCTACAGCCAAAACTCAAGCCTCCAGCCTGTTACTCTTCCAGATCCTGAGAAGATGCAATATTGTACTGGTCTCTTTTTTTTGTTTACCTGTACA
>NW_010160584.1:0-606 GCF_000695765.1 Mesitornis unicolor | reverse complement strand
GGAAAGAGCCTGCCTACAAGTAATTTTCTGAGGCATGGCATGTTCTCTTAAGGAAGCTTTTGTTATTTGTCTTTTTCCCCTTTCCTGCATTCTGCTATGAAGACTCTAATCCTTTCTGTGGGATCTGTTGACTCCTTCAATCCAAAAATAACCGACAAGCATATCACTTCTTGTCTGTGTGTGAGGAATATGTAATATATCACTTTTCATATTAAAAAAAGACCAGAATCACCGGTAAAAGGGTAATAAAGGATTGAGACCGATACAGACCAGAAGAATAGAGTACTAACACTAACTACTTACTTTTTTTATTTTCCTGAAAAGGTGAATTGAAATAGTTTATTGGTTTGAATGTATGGTTCAGATGTTGCAGAAAAAAATGTGTTTGCAAATGTGCTCCTGCGTCAACATTTGATGAAAGCAGCAGGAGTTGACAGCTACCCATCCATGGGACATCACAAGCTAATACTCATTTTCAGTCAGACATACTCCAAATTATATTCAGCGATGTTATATCTGTTCTTTGTGCTCCAGGCCTCAATTTTTCAAGTATACACTAGCACATTCTTAACATTGCAAATCACAGAATCACAGAATGTTAGGGAT
>NW_010160583.1:0-1514 GCF_000695765.1 Mesitornis unicolor | reverse complement strand
TTATTATAAAATAAGTTCTATTGTATGGATTATCAGATTAAATTATATCAGTTTATCAGTTTAAGACCATCACCCATTAAAAACACACTAAATATGAAGTCTTACCCGTCGCCCCATCTCTTCCCAACAAAATAATCCCATTTGAATTTTCTCTTGCTTAGAGGCAAGATCCTGTGGCCTGGAATTCAACATTTGAAGAGATTTCCCAAAATGTGCTACATATCAGTTACTCACTCTTACCCTATTTGTACACATTGATGTATGAAGCCAATGCTCACGGCAGCACCGTGGTCCGCCCTCTACTCCATGAGTAAGCATGGTCTTAAATTTCCACACATTTCCACTAAATTCTGCAGGATTTTTATGATCTTCCTGAAAAAAAAAATCACATTTATGGAGATTTTTCCCTTAAAACTGGCAAGGGATCATGAATACGGGTGTTCAGCTGTGACAGCTCAAGGTCTCTGTTTCCCACAATGCCAAAATTATTTTTATCTAGAGAATAGATGTATTATTTTTATATAGAAATGTAATTAATATAGAAATTTTAAAGCCCATTCCCATAATCCCCAGTGGCATTCAGCAAATACAGTCTTCTTGGTGCTGGATAAAATCAAAGTGTAAAGAATGCAGAAATTGCCGGGCAAAAATTTTAAGCAGAAGAAGAGGGAAAAACAGGGTTTTTGACTCAAATCTTGAATAACTTATTTTGGCTCAATTGCTAAAGCAGGTTTTTGTTGTTGGGGTTTTTTTATTTTTTTAAAAAAGTTATTAAGCAGGTGTTTTTTTAAAAAAATCACTTATTTTTGGAGACATAAAACTTTATTCTCCCCTGGTCAGAAGGACCAAAATGTGCCAAAGCCTCAACATTAAAGCTGAATTCTAATATTTAAAAAAGACTTGTTTTCCACGAAAAGATACTGAAATATCAGCACCTTAATCCCAGCCTAATTTTGGACAATCTAAGGCTTGATTTTGACAAAATCAGAAAGTAATTGGGCCACTGCTGAATTTTGCTGTTTCTAACGCCAAACAAGAATGATTTTTTAAAATTTTTTGTGATCTAAAAATACAGAATTACAATTTTAGTATATACGGAGATACAGGCCAGCAAGTGTGAAGAAACAGCAGAAATAAAGATTAAATAACAGGTGGTATTTCCCTAAAGATTTTCACATTAGGATCTTAATACACTCTTGACAAGCGTCTGATACCTATGTAAATAAAATGGGATAAATTTTGAATAATTATTATTTATTATTTGTATTATTTATGCTTAACAGTTGAGGAAATGTTAATTTTACTGAGAAAAAAAAACATTTTGGGGAAGTTTGACCACTCTTTTCTTACTTCACAGATTTGTGGAAGACAAAACAACATGGGATATATTTAAACAATTTTTATGGGGACCGGCACTGCTCATCAGCCCC
Organism: Mesitornis unicolor; assembly: GCF_000695765.1. Lineage (NCBI taxonomy): Eukaryota > Metazoa > Chordata > Aves > Mesitornithiformes > Mesitornithidae > Mesitornis > Mesitornis unicolor. The sequence continues at coordinate 84 of NW_010160583.1, read as the reverse complement.
ATATTGGACCAGGTGAAAGATAAGAAATAGAAATATCAGAAAAGTTGGGGAAAAATATTTAGAAAATAGTAGAAAATGAAAATA
>NW_010160582.1:71039-96447 GCF_000695765.1 Mesitornis unicolor | reverse complement strand
TGACCCTTGGGGCACTCCACTAGTTACAGAACTGTAGAATGATCACTGTGCTGTGGATCAAAACTGCCCAAATTTAAAAGCCCTCTAGATCAAAACTGAGAGGGTCCAAACTGCTTGATGGTTGTATACTTTCTAGATACATTGGTTTCTCACTGTATTTTCCTTCTGACTTGTTTTTCCTTTGTGCTTAATTAGGCATATATCTGTGTTTATATTGGTTCTGCTAACAGAGGACTGCTTGTGTCCTGCATGAAAGTCTTCTAAAAGTCTCTTGGCCTCTGAAAACATACTTTTGATTAGGTTTATTAAACTTCCTGATTTCAAAATATTAATTTCTTCTAATTGTTTTGCAGCTTCTATAAATCTGAAATGCACTCAGGGTAATCTAAATGGTGACGCTTAGGCATTTCTACAGTCTTTCCTTAGATAGCTTTGAAATAATACTGCTAGCTACTGGTCGCATACAGCTACATACAGCTTTTTGAAAACTCAAGCAAACATTTTATTGCCCCATGTCAAGGTTTAAGATGATGAGATTCTTGAGTTAGATCTGTCACGGTTCCATTTGTTTATAAAATATTTTGCACAATGCGGCCCAACCTCTCATTTGTCCTATAGGTATTATAGCTGTATAAACAGAAGACAAAGAGTAATCACTTTATATAATCAAAACTATGAACTCATACAGCTTTTAAAACAATACTTAGGAGAGGAAAGTTTCATTCTTGCTGTTCATATTATCCTTTTTCTTCTGTACTTCATGACACATACACAGTAGTAGCACACTGTTTAAACTGTAGTATATACAAGAATATATTTTATTTCTAAAATAACTAATAAAAGCTAAGAATTACTGCTGTTTTTAGAGCCATTACTACATGATTATTTTTATATCCTATTATCTATGACCTGTTTCAATGAAACAGACATTGATAGAAATCAGGATGGGATTTTACTGACATTTAGGCATATTCATGCAAACCAGGATCAGAAATATCCCAATATTTGTTTTGCAGAAGTAATGCTTGCTCACAGCTTTAAAGTTATTAATGTAAAACTTATGCCAGTATAAAAGATTATTACATAATATTTGAGTGAAGCTCTTACATTACAGAAAGAAATGTGGAAATTCTGAATGAAAATATTTCTGATTTGTACTTGACACAAATTTTTAAGAGGCTAAACTTGATATAAATGCCCAGTTTTAAAAAGCTTTATTGATTGTTTTAGTGAAACTGTGGTCATCCACTGTGAACACAAGTTTGGTATCCAGTGCTGAATCGGAAGTGAGTGCTTACACAGGCCATTGTTTAGTTTTGCTTGTAGGTGCAGGATTCTCATTAGGAGAGAAATCTGTTACCAGTAAGCAGTTTACTTACAGTGGTTCTTCACTTTAGTTTTCTGCATTATTAATAAGCAGTAGAAGATAAATATGATTTGTGAAGGACTAAAACAGCAAGTCCATAGCACAATGGTGTAGAAAATATTATGGCAGGTAGCCACCATGCTTAGGATATGGAATTGTCATAAATGTTCTTCCTTGAGCAAAAGTGAAATATGATTTACCATTACAGGATTAACCTGGTAAAGATACTTTGCTCATTAATATTGAAGGACACAATGTTAGCTGGAAATCCAGTGCACTGGTGAAAACTCGGGAAGCTTGCTGATTCATCATGGAAAAAAATTAAGAAAGCTTCTTTATTTTTCAAATGATGGATTGGACGGTTTAATAAATTCCTGTGTTTCATACAGCACATGCTGTACAGCTACATACTGTAGTAAGTCCACATAGAAAGCAGGTATAAGAGAGAAAAAATGTGCAGATACACACGTTGCAGTCCTTACTAAAAGCTGAGAACAGAATCATCCTTGCAGCCAAACCTGTGCCCTGCTGAAGGCAGAGATAAAAACTCCACTACCTTTAATGTGGCCAGGATTGCACCTCCTGTGTTTGGAGGTATTTATAGATAGTTACTTCACATTCTTTGGGCATATTAGCCTCCTTAACTAGGTACCCTGAGTAGACCACTGTGTGGCTCCATTACAGCTTTTACAGGACTTCTGATGATTATTTCCTACAGATTATATTACCTGGGAAAGGCTGGAGCCAGATGAAGTATAACCTCCTCCCTTTCTCTTCAATCTATGGTTATTATTGCTTTAAAAAACTTTTCAAACATCTTTAAAAACAGGTTCGATACACCAGTCATTCTTAAAAGCTTTTCTAGTGTTATGTTCGCAAACCGAAACCCTGGGTCAGTGGTAATTACTATTTAGCATACATTCTGTGCTTTGCAAGCAGTAATGACAGCCTGCTAAGAGTTCTCTTAATTTTTTCCTCTGGCAGAAATACAATGCGTATATTCATCTCACAGAACCACCCCTGAACAAGCCTTGCCTTCATGACCACAGCAGTACATCTGCATGTACAGTGCATGTTTGTGCCTGACAGAGGATATCTGCATATCCCTTCTGGGCTCTATCTTCCAGACAGAGCTGTTTGTTACCCTGTGATTCCTTCAAGAAAGCAAAGTGGTGCATATATGACCCATAGCCCTTGTAAAACCAGCATCCTGAAATTTTCCTTCCCAACATAATGACTTGTGCAGTTAGGGCTCTCTTGGCATGGCACTCCAGAAACATTTTAGGAAAGGAAGAAAACTGATTGTGGACCACATCCATCTGCAGGTGATATTTCAGCATCCTAGGAATTCTGCATGGGTTATCAAAGTTTTAAAAAGCGAGCCTAATCTTACGTTCATCAGTATGTGTGACTGACACATGCTTTCTAAATGGTTAGATGTGGAGATCTCACTTGTGAGGCTCCATCTTGTTCCCTGAAGATAGTGTACATTGCAGCCAGAGATTATGCAGAAGGTCATGCAGGAGGGCTGGGACAGCTGTACTAGAGATAGGAAGTAACAGCAGTACATTCATCACCTAACTTAATCCCCAAGCAATTTTTCTCTGACTGAAACTGTTTGGCTGTCTATCTAGTAATTTCCCAGAGTAGTGGAACCTAATTAAAACTTCCTTTTTTTTCTTTTTTTTTTTTTCTTTTTTAGCATTGGGAAAACAACACCAGCAGAACTTTGCATAATTAATGTTTAAGTTTTTATTAGAGCAAGTAACAAAACATGAAAAAAATCAGACAGTAGTTATCTTCAGATGAAAAGTACAATTCATTTGGATATTGGTTGTGTCTCAGAGAAAGTGTTTTTTTCTCACTAAAAAAGAATACTAAGCCTTTTAATCTTACTTAATCTAAAACGATTCAAAGCCTTCTCAGCTCTAGCACTGGTTTCACCTACAGTTTTACATATGACTCATTAGGTTTTGTTGCACAAACATTTCTGTTTAAAAGATTTAGAAGGTTTTCTTTTTGCAAATGGTAATGTTGAGCGCTTCTCACAATAGCATGCAATATGTAGTGTCTAATGAATGGTGTTAATCCTTAATTGTGTATTTATAGTTTATTTTACAGTTAAACAGGCGTAAAATAATTTAAAAGTATTCACAGGAAGAGCAATAGCTGTCCCTGGAGATAGAAAGTTGTCAAGATTAATGTCTCTTACAGGTAAAAAGAGCTACCAGAGCAAGGTTTAGTCTATATAGATCAAATTGTTCTTGCTTCAGTTGTTACTGAATAAGCTATTGCCACTTTCATTGTGTGACCAGTCTTATTTGGGAAGAAAAGTGATTTGTTCCTGTTTAGTTCAAACCATTTTGGAAATTCATTTCACTTGGTCAAAAAAATGAACATGAACAACAAAGCTGTTCAGATATTGTTATTCAGATTAAATCTATTAAATTTTCTTTCAAGTACAGAAACATATATTGACTGCAGATACCCTTTTTTCTGCAAGTGCACTGAATATTGACTGCCAGCTTCCACTTTTGTCAGAGAATGATTAAAAATACAAGTAATAGAATAACTAGTGATTTAACGGCTTAGAGAACACATGGTATTGTGCCACTAATACACAGAGAAAACCACAATACTACAATCTGACCTTTTTTCAGTGCCTTGTTTTCCGATAGGTCTGTGCTGTCTGCAGTGACCCTTAGGTCTTTTTCAAGTTTATTGTGTTTTGTTAGAGCTCAGCAACATGAAAGGATATTTCATTTTTTTATTCCTGTAAATATCAATTTGTGGTTCTTCATCACTAATTTAATTTAAGGACAGAACTATCTGATTAGGAGAGGAAGTACACATTTCATAAATACAGAAATATGGTTATTTGATTTAAGAAGCAGGAAATGAAAGGTACATAACCTGTGACATTCACATTTTTCCAGTGTTGTTGCTTTCATAACATATTGCAGGAAAATCCTAAATAAATTTAATGTAAAAAGAAAGAAAGAAAGAAAAAAAAGACCTTCAGCTCCTCATCTCGTGTGCTGTCTTAGAAATCACTACGGAGCTGGCACTCCTTCATCCACATGCCTTTTGCAGGTGCCTTAGCACACCACACACTCTAGGACACACATCTGAAATGGGGTTATCTCTTTATTTTCACTTCTTTACATGTACTCTGGCAGTCAGATTTTCTGAGTCTCTAACTGAATGGTGGTAAAATTATCATTTGAAGTGAGGTAACACATCACAGGGCTTAAATTCAAAGCCACTGTGTTGAGTGAAAATCACTTCTCTGCATTCCTGTTTTTACGATATGTTTTCAGTGGTTCTAGAAGGCTGTGCTACAGATGAGAGGAGCTAACAGCGAGTGCCAAGCAAATCCAGCGGTAATTTTACCTTTCTGAAATTGTTGGCTATTTGTGAAATGTCCAAGAAATGGATTTAGGTTTTCATCAACTGGCTGTATTCTAAACTCTTTTTAGAATTTAGAGTTCTGATTTGATGGGGAAAAAAATAAGGTTTTTTCTAATATACTGATCACTAACTAAATTCTAGTTCCCAAAAATACAAATTCTTAATGGAGAATGGCCTTAGTAGGCAGCATACAGGTGGTTTAGCAAGCTGCAGCTACTCAATAATGTGCAGGGTGTTTACCAGGTAAGTGGTGTGCTGGAGCCGGGCAGTTAAGGACCGCTATCTCTTAAAGCTTCTGGGACTGGCTTAGTAGGTGCTATTGGACAAGTTATTTCTTTTTTTTTTTTTTTTTAATCTTTGTACTGTGACTAACAATACTGCCTTCTGTTGTATCACACTTTCAGAGCAGCTCCTAAATAGCTATATAAAAAAGAAGACTATTATTACTTCCTAGAGGATGCACAGACTTTGAAGCTTAAGTTCAAAGCCTCTGTATTGAGGTGAAAAATCACTTTCTATGGATTGCTTTCTCTCTCTCTTCTGAAAAGGCAGTTCCACCAACAGGATGGAGAGCAACTAAAAAGGCTGAGGCATGTATTTTCTTGACCAGCAATATATACTAAAATGGATTTAACCTATCTCCTAATTAAGTGGTTTTATGAACAACCAGCAGAGCATTACAATTAAGCATTATAAGCAGCAGCAAACTTGTAGTTCAGCCAAATGTTATAGTACTTGAGGTAAGCATATCATAAATATTTTCAATAATCAGTGGTAAAAACAAATTACCATCCAAGTCCTAGAAAAACAAAGCAGACTAATGGAAGGGGAATAGGGAATAATTTATCAGAAGCTTTAGAAGGAGGTGGAGTCTTGCTCTTCATGCTGAGATGGTTTTCATTGATTACTTCCACTGGCATACAGTAGAGATAGCTGGAGCTGTGTCAGGATGTTCCCACCTTTACCTGCTTATACTGTTAACTTCTTATTATTCATATGCTGTATGTGAGGTTTTATTTTTTCCTTGTATCAAATTTGTCAAGATTGTCTAGCTTGAAGAAAACAGGATGTTGGACAGATTTGGACAGATTTTACAAGAAATTACAGCTCCCTAAAATAAAACACAGTAAATCATTATGTGCTGAAACAGGAATCAGTGAGTGGTAGTAGTTCCATTTATCAACAAGATCTCTCCTGAACAGATTGTTCCCCTTTCCTCTACTACTGTCCTCAAGAGAACAAATTATATAATTATAATATTTTGTTCTTACGTTTGTTCATGTTTCTTTAAATTGGTACTGATGGCTTTTCTTTTCGGAACAATGTAAGGAAAGAACTGCTTTCACTGACAAATTAGACATGGGACTTATGTTAAGGGTCAGTGCTGCAGTAGCAACAAGAACAATGAAAGTTTTTAAGGTGCACACAAGTAGCTTTATTTTGCTCACACAGCTGAAACTACACATTCAAAATCACAGTGTCAACCTCCACCTCTTCACAGGTGCCATATATTAGTGTCCCTTTTGTGTTCTTTATAGAAATAAATTCAGAAATAATGTTGCTTTAAAATATGGGTTGTTTTCTTTCTCATATTGGTTAACTTACTCCCACATGAGTTTTGCTTCACTGGTTACAGGGTTTTCTAATCTCTGGTCATCTGGAGCAAATTAAATGTTGCTTTAGTTTATTTCAGATGTTGGGCACACCTAGAAGCTGATATTCCTCCTGTGTGAAGATGGCCTGGGAACATCTCAGGCACTGAAAGCTTAGGAAGGCATTTTTTGTAAGAGTAGCTGTGTCAGCTCTCTGCTGCCTGTTTGACAAATCTCTTGTGTAAGGACATTCTCAAAAGGCTGGTTAAGCTAGTTTACAGCTGTTTAGTGCTGCTGGAGACGGCCTAAGGATTTCTTATATCAGCTTCAAGTGAACGTGAAGGTAAACCCATGCAATGCTCTTTCCCGCCCTCTCCCTCAGTTTCTTAGTGTGCTAATGAAGATTATGTTTTAAAAAAACAAAACAATATTTCAGTAATACATAAATACACAATGATAGCTTTCTTAAACACCTGAAATGGAGAAAATAAACACCATATCAATTCCGTGAGCCAGCAATGTGCCCTCATGGCCAAGAAGGCCAAAGGCATCCTGGGGTGTATCAGAAGGGGTGTGGTTAGTAGGTCAGAGAGGTTCTCCTTCCCCTCTACTCTGCCCTGCTGAGACTGCATCTGGAATATTGTGTTCAGTTCTGGGCCCCTCAGTTCAAGAAGGACATCGAATGGCTTGAGAGTCCAACGCAGAGCCACAAAGATGATTGAAGGAGTGGAACATCTCCCTTATGAGGAGCGGCTGAGAGAGCTGGGTTTCTTTAGCTGGGAGAAGAGGAGACTGAGGGGTGACCTAATTCATGTTTATAAATTTTTAAGGGGTGAGTGTCAGGAGAAAGGACCCAGGCTTTTCTCAGTGACAGCCAATGACAGGACAAGGGGCAATGGGAGCAAGCTGAAGCATAGGAGGTTCAACCTGAACACGAGGAAAAACTTTTTTGCTATGAGGGTGACAGAGCACTGGAATAGGCTGCCCAGAGAGGTCATGGAGTATCCTTCTCTGGAGACATTCAAAACCCGTCTGGACGCGTTCCTGTGTGACCTAGTTTAGGTGATCCTGCTCTGGCAGGGGGGTTGGACTGGATGATCTTTTGAGGTCCCTTCCAGCTCCTAATATTCTGTGATTTCTAATGATAATGTCACCTACTTTGCCCATTGACTTTAAACAAATGACCATAGAGTCTGAAAATGTGTTATAACAGTACTTAAGTAAAGTTGAAAGCTAGTCAGGATGGGTTTGATTTTTCTGCCTCCTTAAAGTTTGGGCACTGAAAGCAGTGTCTTATATAACTGTTGTCTTGGCCTAAAAATGTCTTGATCTTCATCCCAGTGTTTCTCCACACTTAACAATTAACTTTTCTCCCTAATATTTAGCCTAAATCCTCCTTCATGGTAAGCTGGCTGTCCTCTTGTGTTATACACAGTGCATAAGGCAAAACGATCTTTCACAAGTGCTCCCCACACAGAGTCCCCTTTTTTGTCACAGTCTGATGTTGAAAATGACTTTCTGCACTGGTGAGGCAACCATTGATTGAAAATTTAAACATGAGTGAAGCAAACTAATAGAAAAAATGTGTACAGATATAATTGTGTTTTAAAATGAAAGATGATTTTGTAAAAGCTTTGTCTCCTTGCATAAAGGGTGAGGCTATCCTATACAACAGAAACAGCTTTTTCAAAAATGTGGTTTGCAGATTATTCTACACTGTCCCATTTAATTGCAGAAAATCATGGCTGTCTTGGGCAGTGTATAAAAAGAGAACAATATTTTGAATGTTCCTTCTCTGAGACTATTTGGTGTCATTGGTAGTCCTCCAACTCATTCAAGCATGTGAAGGGGTAGGATGGGCAGCTGAGGCATGCCATGTCTTCAATACTCCGGGTAAATCTTTCTGAGCTTCTGTTAGGATTTTTAGCAACTGAGTTATTCTGCTTGCAGATCTAGTCTGAGATTTCTAGCATTTCTTCTGCACCAGTACAGGAAAATGAGTGAGATGGGTTTGTCGTACATCACCCAGCTCTGTCACAGCATCAGCTTCTTGGGTTCTGGGGAAATTACCTCAAGGTAGGATTGGAGTAGTGCAGGATTGAGTGAGACCTAGCGAGGGGATCACAGGTTGCAATATGCAGTCTAACAGTTTTGATTTTGGTAGACATGGCATTTATGTTAGTATGCTGCATTTGAACTACATGCAGGATCATATTAAGAGGTTTACACTTCATTTCTGTTTTAAATTATAATAGAAAATCACAGGCTGCAGAAAGCCAGCATAGAATCCCAGGCTCATAACTTTTTTTGCCGTAGAAAAGATACCCGTTTAAAATAAAAGCTTGTTTACCTTAAGATATAACTAAAGAGGTAGCAACGTTTTGTCTACTTGGCAATGGCCAAAATGTTCTTCTAGCAGGATGCAGCTTGGTCACTGAATCTCATATAAATTTATCCTTCTTTGTTCATATCATCCACATGCTCTCGAGACAATCGTGGACACATGCAAACAGGTATTCTGACTGTTTACTTGTTTTTTATTTTTAAAAAGTCCTTTTATTTATTGTGTACATTAACAAGCTTATTCCTCTAAACGGTTAAAATGCTTCATGAATTTTCTTCTGTAAGTTCGTCTCTTCAAAATGTTCCTTTTGTGTTTTTTGAAAGAGCTAGATTCGCACACTCTCTGTACGAACAAACACAACTGACTGATGAACATGAAGTGAGTGTGGGGTCAAAATAAGCTTGCCAACATATTGCATTTAATAAATACTAAGTCTTTACTGTTCTAAAGTGTTTTTATGGCTACTTGTACACAATATTGAAAAGGACAATTGAGAAGCAGTGAAGTTTTGCAGTTAGCATTGTCGCTTCAAAAGAGTGTGATTTTTAACACAGCTGTCTGAAGTAGGCATCCTGCAACACTCCCTCACATATCCATTTCTTAGGTGTATTTACTTGAACCTCACCTTCAGGGAAAAGAAAGACTCAGATGTAAAAGACTAGATAATAATCACAGAATTTCAATTAGTTAAAATGTCTGTAAAATCCATAAACAAACATTAACGGTGCAATCAACATTTATTTGAACAGTGGTTTTCTTCCAACAGAGGCTATACCAAAAATCCAAACACTTACCAAAAATTCTCAGTCTGGGTAAGAAGCCTTGGTCTCTGAGGGCTGTGAGACAATGAAGTGAACAAGACTTTCTTGTTTCACAGCAGCTGAAATGTTGGTGGAATTTTTTTGCATTTTGATCTTCAAAAATAGTTGCAGCATTTGTATGAAGACTAAAGTTATTATACAACATTTCTTTTTTACATTTGCTAACTAAAAGGTCAGTTGGCACATGCCATTGATTTTTTTTTTCACATACTGTAGTTAAACAAGTTCTACAAACATATTTATTATAGGTGATTCATTGAATGCTTGCAGCAGCACAGTAGAGTTTAATAATTTTGAATGCAATCAATAGAACTCCATATATTCCAAACAATGCACAGCTAAAATAATTGTGATACATGCTGAGTGGGACTCATGGTCACTGACATTTTCAGTCAATAATGTTTTTGAAAAACAACAAACAATACTTTTTAAATTAACTACAAATTCATTGTTCTTGTGTTACAAAGGTAACAAACAAACTTCAGATACAAAAACCATGCAGGGAAAAAAAACTCCCTCACTCCCATAACAAAAAGAGCTGTTACAATAATGTTTATTTCTTGTGGAAGAAGTAATAATCAACAGTAAAAAGCAGCAAAGGATGGAGGCCAAAGTCTCTTATAGTAATATCTTGAAAGCACTTTCCTCATTTCCTTCCTGGTTTTCTCTAGGTACGGTTTTTTCCCTAGCAACAAAAGTTATTCAATGGCCAATCAACTGAGTAAATTTTAAAAACTGGAAAATAACATATAGGTAAAAGTATTTTATCTTCTACTTGAAGGGAGTTGATATAACATGGGTATTTTATTTTCTGCTTTTATTTTTTACTGCAAGGTTGCAAAACAGAGCTGCCTTTTTACAGAAAGCAGTTTAAAGGGGAAAAATGAGCAACTTCTGAGTATGCCATTGAAAATATTTGGGTATTCCTTGAAGTTTGATCTCACTTCAAAGTTTGCTCTGCTTCAAGTAAGAGTTTGGACCAGATGATCTCCAAAGCTTCCTTCCAGCCTGAATTATTTTACGATTCTGAATTTTTCTCTTCAGTTGAAGATCTCAAAGACTCTACAGTAAAGTTGATAACAAAGAGTGACCAGGAATGCAGTGCTTTAAAGTTAATTTTATTTCTCCAGATATTCTTTAAAAGACAGTAGCTGCCTCTTTAGTTGCCCTCATGCATAAAAAAGGGATATAATCCCAAATCCCTCCGGCTTTCGTATTACTGAGGAAAGGGAAGTTGGCTTCAATTTACTTAATCTATTGGAAAACTCCAGTTTTGTTTTAATACTGTGGACTGTCCTTTCAATATAATTTTTAATACAAGAAATATCAACAATATTCACTGGTTTTTAATCTCATGGGGAACACTACAAAGAGCTTTCTTCCAGATCTCATCACCTACTGTGAGTTTTGCGACTTTGAATATTAAATGTTTCTTGTCATAGATTGACAGTTCTTGTTCCACCCTAATCCCACAGGGCTCTTCTAAAGAAAAAGGAAATGTAACAATCAAATTGCATGATTGGATGTGACAGGTTGATTTGTAGCATTTAAAAGATGGCTTCTATTATTAGACAATTTGGTAGAACAGAAAAATGTATTTCTCTCTTCTACAAATACTTTAGTGCAGTTTCTGTAACTGAGTTGTATTTTAATTATATTTTATTCATTGTGAATTTTGTCTCTACTTCCAGGAAAATAGCAGATCTCTTATATGAGAATATTTTTATAGCCCTTTCTTACAACTCCCCAAATTTTCACCCTATGTTGTCATTCAGGCAAATATGTGGGTAAGCCCTGTTTTAGATTAAATACTAAATATTGTAATACTAAATTACTGTCCTCTCAAATGCATGTGCTTATGTCACAACTCATGCAGTTCCGTTCATCATAATCTAATGCCTTTCCTATTATGAGGTATTTGGTCCCCTGAGCCTGTATGTGTAGCTGAAAAGTGAAGTGAGTCACCTAGGCATATTCTGCAGATTACCGAGTGAAGAATTTCGGGGCTAAACTACTTAGCCTTCTGACTTCCTTATTTTTATTTTTTTTTTCCCCTCTCCTGAAATTCATAGGAAACACCCTTTCAGTTTTTGGTAGTTAGTGACAACAGATGGCATATGAACAACTCCTGAATTTCCATGATTTGGTGAACTGACCTGCTACCAGCTATGGAATAAGACATGTTAAAAAAAAAAGATATGGGCCATTCAACACTTGTAGCATCCTCCTATATGCCTTCCCTAAAAAGATTAAACTGAATCTATTTAAAACCTGACATAAGTTACATGTGATGTGTGAGTCAGTCCAAACCATCTACAGCAGCGATGGATGCCGCCTCCACTTCACTAAAGTCAATAAGGAAAACAAATCAGGAGGAAAGAACCATCTGGTTTTATGTGTTGTGCAACTCTTCCCTCAGAAATTAAAGTTATTAATATACAGTAAAAATGAATTCACCATTATGGACATCTCTTTTAACTGCTATTGAAGTTTGATGATTTTTATGGCTTATATCCACTTCATTTCACTGATTTCATTAGAATTACATACGTTTACTCTTAAGTGCAGTTTCTGTTAAATATATCAGGTTTATCGTTACTGATGAAGTTCAGAAAACTTAATGGGGAGCAAGGGGCACCAAGGTAGATGTTTGGTCCTCCAGTTTCTCTACTATTCTGATTCTGCTTTAATCTGACCCTTTTGTAATAAACTGAACTGCATAAAAGCAATGTGGACAGTCAACTCTCAGGCTTCAATTTCACTTTAAAAAAAGCAAGCAACAAATGCCGAAAGATTTGACAAATTGAAGGAGTAATGTTTTAGCCATTTTTAATCCAATAGAGGACTTTGGATCACTGCATAACTAAAACAGTGAAGGATGACTGAAGTTTCATTTTCCAGATCAATCATTTTCCTTTATTGGTTAAAAAAGACAATCTCTTGTCTCACTGATAAATGGCCGAATATCACCCAGAACTTATAACGTTTTCCAAAGTTCAATTATTCTTCTTGTACTGAATGTATTTACTCTAATAGACAGCAAGAGAAAGAAGCAAGACCTGGGAACAGAAAAATATTGAGTTGGTCAAAAATTAATTTTGTGTTTGTTTTTTTTTTAATGGGTAAATGAAGGGCAATTTTTCTATAAGAAACAAAAACTTTATTAAACAATACAGTGTCTGTTTTGTTCAATTACCTTTTGCCATCTTTTAGGCAACTTCATGATTCTGCACTCAGAACAGTTCTTATCTTTTTCAGCAAAAAGCAGTTCCAAGAGCAATTTGATATCCTCATCAGCAGAGAAGGTTTTACCATTCAGGGCATTTTGGAAAGAATGAAACAAATGGTAGTCTGATGGTTCCAGGTCTGGTGAATATGGTGGATATGGTCACACATCCCATCCAAGCTGCAACAATTTTTAACAAGTGACCAAAGTTGTATGTGGTCTAGCGTTACCATAGAGAAACACAACACCTTTGCGAGTCACCAATCCTGGACGCTTCTGTCTGATGGCATCATTTAATTTATCCAGTTGATGACAGTACATGTCCAAATTAATTAACTGTTAGCAATTACTACACAAAAAAGCAAGAGTTGAGGCCCAAAATGCACATGCAATATATATATACATTATCTTTTGGCTTAGGATCTGGAGAGACAGCACACCTTGAGAAAGAAATGCCTAAGAAGAGGAATCTACTGTCAGCAGACCAACAATTGTCTGCAGCTGGCTTAGATGACATAACTACCTCTCTTTAATTGTACAGCATGATTGAGAACCCTGGAGGGCAGGTAGCTTGAATTTCTCATTAATCTATTGTATGTAGGACAACAGTAGAAGCTAAGCCACACCTGAATGTGGCTCTTCCTCTCTTCCTGCCATCCACAGGCAGTCTGCAGGAAAGCTGGGAACTGCATTCAGTGCTCATAAGCGCTAATTAAATTTCTCAGTTGCAAAACGCAAATAAACTTATGTGAGATAGTTACCAAATGTGTAGTATAAATGTCCAATATACCAGGGAACTCTTAGATATATTTATAGAAGCCTTCAAAGTTTGACTACAAAAAAATACTTCATTATTCAACAGCTGTGGCTGTAAACTCTGCAGTCGTTTTATTATAGCATACAGTTCTCTAAGGTGTTAATATAAGTGGTGCAACCACAGTGAGGGTAAATGGTTAGATGTGAAACAAACAATAGCTCCAGTTCGAACACAATCAGAGATATCTTGCAACTTTTTCTGTCTGTCTGGTTGGTTGGTTGGTTTTTAATTAGGCTAATAATACAGGTATAATGAAAGTAGGCCTTGTTTGAAAAGAGCCACAGTCTACAATAAAATGTGCTTATGTGCTGTAGATTTTGTATGCCAGATGTTGTATGCCAGATGTGCAAATGTGTTGTAGATGTGCAAAGTGTGTTTTGCAACTGAGAAATTTAATTAGCATGTACAAGAAGTGAATGCAGTTCCCAGCTTTCAGTTCTGATCCACGTGACCTCCAGGCAATTTTATCTGATCTCTAGACTAATACCAGAAAAGTGAGGTCTGTGTGCCATATGTATGGTCTGTGAGTTAAAATTATTTCAGAGGCATTTTTTCTAGAAAGAAAAATGACAAAAAATAATGTTTGGAAGCACTAATGAAGGATGAGCAGAAGAAAATCTGGCTTGACATAAGAATTCCTATGTTTTTTGTGTCTGGGCCACAATATTTATTCTTCTTAAATTTATCAATTTCCTCTGTAGCAAAACAATCCAGTTATAATATATTTTGTTGTGAGCACTACAGAAAATGTTGTGAAAAATGAGTTTTTAACATAAAAGATTTACATGAAAGCTCTTTCCAATTGGTGGGGTCTAGAAATTATAAATATGCTTTAAACTCTGTGAGTCCCTAAAGCTGAATTTCCCCTTCATCTCTGTCCCTCTGCTGATAACTCAGTTGGGCTACAATGCAGTTGCTACTGCATTACCCACTTAAATGGAAGAGGAAAATTCCATTTGCTGAGGTAATTAGTGCAGTAAGTAAAGGCAGACTGCAAAACAGAAATAAAAGTAGCCGATCACAAAGTTACCCCTAGCCCTCCTGGGCCTGACTTTGGTTTCATTTCAAGATGTAAAAATACTGCCTCGGCTCTTCAGGGGTAGAGCACAGCCAAAGCATCCAAACACAAAATGAAACTGTTCTGCATCCAGATATAACCATTCTAAAGTCTAGAAAGATATAAGACAAAATTAACTGTAATTTCATAATTGTCCATAGAGTCAGTAAAAGCAGAATGACTGAGAACTGTACAAGTAACACTATAATTTCAGCTAATGTTTCCACCCCAAAGTGCTATTTTCAGAGCTAAAACACCAGCCACCCGAGAAACATGAAATTGTTCTTGCACAAGAATATTCTCTAGCTCAGAATAAAATGCAACAAACTACGTAATTATATTCAGATCAGGCACTCTCAACAGATGTTACACATAGGATCAATATCAAAGTGTAGTTACCCTGATACCCCACAACTGTAATTATAATCTAAATAAGCAAAGAATAAAATAGAGCAGAGGACCAGATGGATAGTTCTGTACAAAAGCAATTTCAGATACTGTAACGTGACCATGATGATGAGCCCACCGCACTTAAACAGGTTGTGCCAAATAGTTGGGCACCCAGAGCATATGTTTGAAATAACAATCAGGAATCAGAATTATTGCCTAGAAGACATAGTGCTGTGACATGTAGCACGTAGCATTCTTGATAGAGATGGATACTAAGTCTTTAAATGGTTCAAAACCAAGAAAAGAAGGGACTAAAGAGATGTAATTCGTAACCAAAAGATACGAAATTCGTAAACTGTTATATTACTTTTCTGCAGCCACTTGTATCTGTGGCAGATTTTAACCCACAAACTGCAACAAAACACCTACTGACACCAATCTTTGCTAAAAGAGCCTAAAATTAATAGGAGAAATTTCTTTGTTGTTAGTGACAATTGTACAGAGGAGTGGAGACATAGGCATAAGGACACAGAGAAAGGTCTGAAATAGCAAATGTTAGACAAATAAATGAGGATGATTACTGATCCAATTGCTTATGAAAAATATTTTCCAGTGAAATTAAATGTACTTTTATGAATTATAACATTGTTCACAAGCTCTCTCTCAAAATGGCATACTTTTATTCTGGTTTTTTTTTGTTATGTTTTGTTTTGTTTTGGTTGGATTTTTTTTTGCTGTAGTTGTTGGGTTTTTGTTTTTATACAATCTAGCACAATGATTTCCTGAGCATGAACTTTGGAGTACCCTAGCATGCCTTGCTATGAAATCTGAACATTATGAAGGGAGTTGCCTATGTGCTCCAGAGGAGGATGTGTCTTTAACTCTCTTCTCTTCAAGGTGTTTGCCCACAGTATTATTAACCCAATATGACTTTTCTTAAAATAGGTTATTTAGTTTGCAGATTGCTTGCAAAGAGTATACTTAGGATGTTTTCCATAGCCAGCTCACTGTTTATATTATAAGATATTGCTCTAAATCACTTGCTACACAATTATAAGAAAATAAGGCTTTGCAAATGCCAATAGTAACAAAATGGCGAAATCTACCTTTATTTAGGGTTAGACAATCCATGATTTAGGAAAGTGGTCTGAATTCAAAGTAGAATAAAGTCTCTTCCAGTTCTCTCCTGCCTCTCCTATAGAGCACAGCACACAGATCGAGCCAGACACCTTCACGTGTTCCCTAGACTTAAACAGAGCAGGAGTTTCTTCATGCCAGGCAATTCGAAGTACTCCAAAGGTGCACATGCCTAAAACCTCACCAACTTTTCAAGGTAGCCAGGTGCCTTAGGAAATCTTCAATGAGCAAACTTTGTTACAGCAGTGCCCACAGGTTCCACTATTTAGTCAAGAGTTGAGTAATTAAAACATTTGAGCAGGGATTAGGAAACTTGAGTCCTGTTCCTGCCTTACTTGGTATGCATATCATCACCTAGAAGTGCCCATACAGAGAACCATTATTCCAGCTTTCCAAAGACCAAAGAAGGTAGTCTAAGCTAGAAAACAGAGAACAAAAAATGGAGCAAAACCAAGTAAATAGCTATTTAAAAGTGTGCTTGAGGACACTACTTTTTCAGTAATTGGTCTTGATGTAAGTATGCTGCAGTCTGCAGTGTTATGTAGATAGATCTGAGATAGTTGTAAACTAGCTCTTCTACCACCAACAGTCTGGTCACAATAGCATGGAGCTCTTGACAGCTTATGTTGTCCTGCCTTTTGCTCTAGAAAATAATTTTGTTGGAAAGTGAAATTATTCTTCATAAGAAGGATTTTGCTCTATAAAAACCCTGATAATGCTTTCACTTGGTGTTTAATTTAGCCCTAGTGCCAGCAAGTCTAAGATCAAGGAAAATGTAGTTCATGCACTTCCTAGTGTGGGGCTTGAGGCAAGGAGGTGTCAGTTCTGGTCCTGGCCATTTGTAAGTCACAGATGAGAGAGAGAAATACCTTGGTCTTGGCCAGAAATAAGCAGGTAGAAACAGCAGGCAGGAAATTCTCATGTTAACATTGCTGCTTAAACTCTTATGATATCACAGTCTCCAGAAAGTTAAGGTAAATGAGAAAGGGTTAAAGTTGTTGCTTGTTAGGACCTTTGTGAAATTCAGTTGCAGACTCAGCAATCCCACAGATAAGCAGAAGTCCAGAGTACATTCTGTGAAGATAAATGGTATTCCTCCCAATTGAACAGAAACCCCTTTGTCTGTCCTACTAATCCTATCTAGGAATGTCCAGGTATTCTGTGTTTGTGTAGCCGAAGATGTTTAGAGAAATAGTGCTGATAATGCCCAATTAGCAGAATAAGTTACAAAATACATCTGCTTCTGGGAGAAAGGTGGAAAGTTTACAGCGATGAAGACTATAGGCCTTCCTCCCCACTACCTCCCGAAGACCACCAGAGGGTGGTAGGGTGCATGCCCAGGTAGGAGGGGTTGTATGCTAATATTTTTTTGAGGAATCCGCGCTTCGTATTAATGAGTTCTCAGATATCTCGTGAATATGTATGAATAGGTAGCATATAAACAATCACTTTGTAACAGGAAAATCGAAGTCCTCCCAAGGAATGTTCCTGGGGACTCCTCGCGCGTAATGAAGGATATCTACTTTCTAAAACTCAAAGAGGAGTCTTAGAAAGTGAACTTATTTTCCAGCTTTTTGTGGAATCACAAATAAAGCCAAAGAGTGACATTTTTGGACCCTTTCAGGATGGAATACAGCAGTTTCAAGCTCACTGATTCAAGCTCAACTGCAGGGAACTGAAGCCTTTTCACTTGTAAGGGAGAGCCTTCACACGGGGGTCTGCTGTGTTTTAATTAAACTTTTCTGAGTCTCCTAATGTCAACAGTCCCTCAGCTAAACACAAGACTTCTCGCAGAGAGAAATGTCACAGGGCTGGGGAAGGCAAGCAGAGCCATGCCTGGCACAGCACAGAGGGAGTCTGCTGACACTACACGGGCACTGTGCACTCCATGTCTGATCACACTGCAGTGTGCCTGCTGTTTAAATAAGACTTTTCGTCTTAGAAGAAATAACTAAGTGTCACGTTGTAGGGTGGCTTTCTCACAGCTCCTACCAGTTGACACTTGTAAATAACTTTCACCAGTGACCTAATTTAAACTCAATGACAGCTTTATGCCCACAACTTCAGAGGCCTCATCTATGCATGAACAGCTTCACCTGCAACATCTGGGGCAAATCGTTAGACTCACCTGAACGTAGAAGTGTGTCAGCACTGAATTAATTCCCACAAATACACACATATATGGATGCCACTCTTCGAATGTCGAGCTTTGGCTACACTCGCTGCTTCCTTACTGCCCTCATTCCTGAATAGCAGACATGATGAGAGTGCAAATCAGTGATGTCAAAACCATTTATGTAAAGCAGCATATTTATTTAAAGGCAAAATTATTTATTTGAATAAGATCAGGGTAGAAGAATTATATTGCTCCTGGAGCACAACTGGCCTGGAAGACCTCAAGAAAGCATATAGGTATTCCTATTTCATAGGTAAAGAAACTGAGGAAAACTGAAATTCAGACTTTGTCTTCCCCTGTTGCCATCCTATAATAAATTTGATACCATTCTAAATTCTTCCCAAATTCATCTTTTCAGTGTAGCCTCTTTCACTTACCCTCTTCTGTTTTACTCTAACTTGTGTCCTGTCTGCAGGTCTCTTTACTTCCCTTTCCTTTCCCGTCCCTTCATTTCCCTTTTTCAACTGTACTTTCAAAAGCCTTTCACCTTATGTAAATGCCAATCTGTCTCCTAAGGCACTAAATCAGCGCTTGTGGCAGGCAATCCTCCCCTGACCGACTGCTGCTTCTCCAAGTACCAATTTGGCTCAGCGGGAGGCTGCGGCCAGATGGCAGCAGGACACTTTTTAAAAATGTGATTCTTCACTGTCCCCATGGAAAGGGTGGGCTTACACGACCCAGAGTAGGTGGTGCTGTTTATGTTCTTGTATTAAAAAATTAATGTTGGACAGATTTGTTTATTTGTACTGTTATCAGTGCAGTTTGCCCAAGTCTTGAGTATATTGATTTATAATAAGCTAATCAGATCTAAAAGCAACGTTATCAGTAGAAACTGACACCATGTGGAATTTTCTTAGCTTTGTATTTTGTCAGAAATTCTGATCTCAGAATGTGGCTAATTAGTGTGAACCTGTGAATAATCTAAAAAGAAGCTTAGGCTCACCTGTGCTTTGATGTTAGCAAAAGCCACGGTTTCGCCAGTGTTTGCCTGGGGATGGAAGACAACGTGGCAAGCTGTGACAGCGAACCCAGGCTTGTTCAGACCTGGAACACAAGGATGAAATATGAAGGTGGAGACTGCAGGCAGGGTATAAGTACATCCCAGTGGAAAAATCTGAAAACGCAGTCTGGTGCTATACCTATTGGAAAGCTTTTCATGAATTGTGTGTATGGAGAAAAGCTGCTCTACTCCTGAAATTATTAAGTCATGTAAAGACAGACACTGGAATTTTGTAGGGTCATTAGTTTATTCATAGGGAAATCTTTAAAAATTGCAAAAAATATACACTGCTTAAGAGTAAATTCTTGGCCCTGTGGTGGGTTCTTTCCAGAGAAAAGAAATACGTGCTCTAAGAAGTTGTTAGTGGCATTACCATGAGAATGAAATTTCTGATCTCAGGTCTACAAATATAAAAACTTACGTAAGAATTTCATAGAGTTACAGTGATACTAATCTCTGTGTTCTTTGTGGAAAAAACTGGCAGGCCTTGCAAAATAGAAATGAATGGATTATTTTAAACTACAATAATGAATTAACTTAATCTGCTGTTATCTAGATTTTGCATATTTTTTATTGTTAGAGCTTTCAACAGAGGTGATGATTAAGTATTCAAAGCAGCATACTGTACTCTAGGCGTATTTCAGCCAAGAACTCAAGCATGTGGATATTTAGAATGACTCTATTCTATTTCCTGCCCATGCAGTTTCCCTGATCCATTGCTCAATCTGTCTTTGTTGTCTTTTGTTCATAATCCTTTTGCTAACGTAAAAAACTCCCTGGGACTAAGACACAACTTCTGTTGTCCCGAGACCTTCTTTAAATCCCGAATGCACTTTGTCTCCGAGTTTCAGATTACTGGGTAAGATCCTTCTTGCCTTTTTGAGCTCCTGTAGACTCATTTCAGCACCAAAGAACATGAAATTCTTACTGGCGGTAACTCTGAGATACGCTGTGTTTAGAAAAAATGCTGAAAACAGTGAAAAGAAGACACCACAATGTTAAGAGGTGTTGATTTGCCAGGGTAAACATGTCATCCCTTCCTAATCTATGTTATAGTAAAACTAAAGTCCTTTATTTTCAATCACATGCTGGGTAACCCTCACACTTTAGCCCAAAGGAAAAAGAAAAAAATACATAGGCTGAGGTCAGTGAAGACAAGACCTAAAATGGTTTGCCTAACCCTTCTGCATTTTAAATTGTTTTGACACTAAAAAGAAACAGTTTAAAAGATAAGAAGCCAAGTACATTTTGACCTTACTCTTAAATTTCAAGATGTTACTACCTCTGACTAGCCATCAAATGCAAATTAAATTGAATCTATTATTTAATCAATCCTATTTTCCTTTTTCTTTGACATGAATGAAAATTATCCTAGTTCTTTAAGCAGCGGGCCTTTCTGTAACCCTGTGTTTACTTCTCTGCCCTGGATCCCTTGATGTCCATTCAGCATTACTGTTACCATTTGCCCTTTCCTCCTTCTCAAGCTGTGAACATTTTTGTACCACCTATCTGAAAAGCAAAGTTTCCTGTTATTATCTCTTTGAAGACCTCAGCAGTAAACTCAACTGCAAGTTAAGTAGCTGGCATCCAATAAACAAGGTAAAACCTTTTAAAGCCAACTGAAGTTTTATCAGTAGATGCATAACACCAAGCAAAAATCATTGTAGAGATATCCTTCAAAATATGTTTCTGTTCTCATTTGAGGCTTTAAAAATTTATTTCTCCAGTGTTTCTTGAAGCCAGCTTTCAGTCAAGAAAGTTTTAGTATTTCATGGAAAGCATAAAGTTTAGGGCAGATTTCCTATAAGGGATGAATATAAATTGGTCCAATGACTAGTCAGTATTTGAAGCTTTTGTATCTCCATCTCCCTAGATAGTTCTAGTGCTCTTATCACTTTAATATCCAAGTACTTTATATTAAGTCCTTGATCATCTAGTTTGATCAAAACAAGCCTGGCTTTGATCCTCTTCCCTATATGTGAGTGAAAAAGAAGAGGTCCCTGCAAAAAGGATGTAAATATTTCATCAGTGGGAGAAAATATTGGATTTTGCCAGTGTCCTTTCCACACCTGGGCAGCATCTGATTTCTTACTGATTCTTTTCAATCAAAAATGTACTTCTTGTTTTCTATAATTAAGCTTTGCAAAATGGCTTCCAGCTGAGACACACTTAACAAAAGCTTTCCTGGCTTGGAAGTTCATTTGCTAGTATTAGGCCTATGTACATAAAAAGGTATCTATTCAGTAATTTCAGAGGCTGGATTGAGAAAGTCAAGAACTTATATATAATGAGTCATATCCTACACTACTGAAGTCAATGGAAATTCTTCCTATTAAATTTATATGAAAGGAGTCAGTATTTCACTCCATAAAAATGTCTAATATTTTTAAAGTTTAATTTAAATATAGGAAAGCCACTCCAACAAATAATATTTATGTTGACACAGGAGCAGCCAGAAAAAGAATAGAAATTTTATCACATAGAGCAAGGAATTAAATCTGTTACCAGAAAATGCTATCAGGAAATGAAAACAGCAAAACACCACTTTGGACTCAACACTAAACTTTCCTAAATAGTTCACTTGTGTCACTGGGCTAAAATACCATCTAAAAGGTAGGACTGTAGGACTTACTAGGTGTTGTATAGAGCCCAGGGTAACTTAAATTAAGCTGATATACATTACTGCTTTCACAGATGTTTCATTTGGAAGTTTCCACTTGACACCAACAAAATAAACTTGTCAACCAAAACACTTCAGTGGAGAAAAGAAAGACTCTATGGAAAGAAGCCAGCCTTTCTAGGGAAAAGTATTTTATTAAAAAGCTGCTATTATACTGAAAAACAATTTTGAGTGAAGTTTTGGAAAACCTCTCTTTTTTATTATTCTTGAGTTGGAGACATTAAGTAATGAACAGAAGTGAATAGAGACTAATAATCTTCCTATTGCCACTTTAAACCAGCCTTTAAGTTTTATAGCAGGGCTATAATTAAGTTGCAGATAATTATTTAAAATGTCTGTGAGAAGGTTATCATTGTCTATCAAACTCTAAAGGCTTGTAGGGAAGTTTCTTTGCCATATGTTTCAGTTTCATTTGAACATTCTTGCTTTCATCCTAACTTGCACTGTTTTGGCTTGCATTACACTGAACTTTTTATCAGAAGTTGTTTTACCTTCCATTGTGTTAGAAGAATTGAAATCAATTTATTTTCAGGAAGTCTTGCCTCCAAATAAAACTACTAAAAACCCTCAACTATTGCAGCTTCCAAAAACTAACTGTAGGTAAGCTTTAGGTACCTGCATCCAAAATCTAGAGGTCCTCCTGCAGCGTGGCCACAATCAGGAGACAAACTTTGTTTGGTCTGAAATTTCCTCAGCTGCCTATGTGCACATGGGCATTGGTGCCAAAAGATCCTGGAGCCTCACTTATGCTGGGGCTCTGGTGTTGTGCCAAGTTTCACCTCCACCAAGCATGGACACCCATGGGAAACCAAACTCCCACCCAGAATGCTCACTGCAGTATGAAACACAGCAGTCAACATCCAGTGGTTTGAAAATAAGCACCCCTCACCCCAGTAATTGTTTATTGGGGAACAGAACAGATAATTAACTTCTCTCTTGTGATTAGATTTTCAAGTCCAAATTGCACAAGGTCTTTTCCCCTTGCTCTGAGCTCCTAGATAAGCTCCTGCATCTCTGGGTTCTCCAGTGACAAATTAGAGACGGGCTCCACCCTCAAGGGAGATTCACACGTGCTGTTCTCTGCTTAACTTCCTACTTTCAGTATGCTGCTAGGAATTAGTGTCTTTAAAATCTTCACCTCTGTCAGATTTGGTTAAAAATTTTTGCCATGTAATCTGGTGAAAATCACATATATAGGCCTACATGGACATGCACAGAAAGGTACCATGCTTTCCTAAGTCTTGTTTCAACTGTATGTCAGGTTGTAGATATCTGTTACATAATAAATATGTTTATTTTCTGTGATGACTTACATGGAATCTTCTTACGTAAAGTAGCAGGGGACTTGGTGCTGTAATACCGCTAGTTTCTCCCACTGCAAGGGATATCTGGGGTCATGTCTCCACTTTGATTTTTACTTCTTATCTTAGACTGCTACAATGTCAACAACCTTGTCAGCTCCTGTTAAAGGTAACTCCTTGCTAAACTTGGTGTTTTCAGTGAAGATGGGTGCTTTTAAATGTTTGAGAAAAAAGGGGACAGAAATCTTAAGAAAACCAACTTTGTTGTTTATTGAGAAATGTTTATTAAAATGTCTTTGTCATCTTCTCAAACAACATTAATGAAACAATTTGTAATCTCCAGTGTTTTAACCCAGCACAGTAATTTATCCTTTTACTTCCAAATGTCATGTTACAGTTAATGCAGTATTGAGGCTTCGTACCCTTGTGGGTTGTGATAAGATAATGGTAGTACAGACAGACCTAGTTAGGCTGAATCAGTTTGCAGATCATTTTTGTAAATATTAAAAAGATTCTCCCACTGACAAAGCAGTGGCACATACACTGCTTGTCATTTGCAGTGCCTGTCAGTGAAATGTTTTGGTTCCTTAGGCACAACCAGGCACAAATTAATCAGGTTTGACTGAGCTACATCCCAGCTAAATCCTTATCTTCAGTAACATTGATTTCAAAGCCTGCAGAAGTTATTTCATATATCTTATCATTATTCAAGGCCCTTTGGGGTAGTACCCTAATTTCATAAACATATTATGCTTCTTTGAAGGGAAAAATGAAACGTGTGCTGCAGGGGAAACCTTTGTAATTTGTTTTGTTTATAGATATGTTGAGCTACTTTTACTCCATAAGCTAAAATTTAAAAAATCCAAATGTGCAAAATCGTTTCCTGGCAAGCAACTGTTATTTTTATTCAAGTAGATAGCCCAGATCTAGATCTGATCCTTCAAAACTCTGAGCCATTTTCCCCAAATTTACATATTTTACAGCAGAGACCAGTGCTGACTCTCATCCTCTACCCGAATTCCGCCCATGATACTGGAGAGGAAGGGAAAAGCTGATAGTGGAAAGTTACTGTTTTCATTAAAAATTGACAGGACTTTCTTTGCACAGTGAGGTCTGTAATGAACCATGATGCTGCATGGGTGTACGTGTCAGGCTTGATTGACCTGAACGTTTAAGAAAGGACCAGTTCTAATTCATGCATCTCTATAGCTCCTCTATTTATTAAACAATCTTCAGTGTAGATTCTCCAGTATACAACAGCACACAGGGTGACACTGAAGGATTTCCTTCAGTTTAAGCATCTGTAAGATGTTCTTTGCCTCCCAAAATTCCTATTGTCATGAAACCTGGGGAAAATTAATTTTTTAAATACATCTCCCCTGTGTCAGATTTGATTGAAATAGGCAATTTGACTGAAATAGGTGTACTGATTCAAAAGATGGGGGAAGGGATGACTCTGACAGATGCAGACAACATAATAACATAAACCCTGTTCCCTTAGGAAGAAGAGTCTAATAAAGAAATCCTGTTCTTTCCCGAACCAAGGAGAGAGCTGTCAATTCTCCTTTTCAGGTCAGAAACAACAAGGTCAGGATGAGCTGACAGATAAGCACAGTTGCAAGACGGAAGGACCTAGATATCATCCCTTGACCAGGAGAATATTTTCAAAAAAGAAGGAGAAAAAAGATATAGGGAATCAGGGACAAGAAAATCGCTCAAGAGGTTTGAGAGTAGGGGAGACAGCAAGTAGGAATCTGGGTAGGCTGAAGGCAGATATTAAAAAGACATTGAGCTGTGGACAGGGGAAAAATGCTGTGTCTGAGAGAGTGAAATAAACTGGAGATCACAGCGACATTTGGAAGTAATTATATTGAATTTATATGGGGCAGAATTCTTGTTATAGCACACAGTTTGTGGCAGAGAAAAAATAGAAAATAGCAACATGGTTAGATGGAACAGGCAGATGGAGGAGCATATTGTGGAAACACTGTCTGTGTTAGGGAATGCTACCTGTTTAAAACTGAAGATTAGTTTTGTCATGTGGGGCTAGAGAATCTGTTGCATGGATTTTTGAATGACACAGGGAAAGA
>NW_010160582.1:0-71008 GCF_000695765.1 Mesitornis unicolor | reverse complement strand
GAGTCATGGCTTTCCTGCTGTGTCCTCTGTATATTACCTTGTAATATTGCTTTCTTTTTGTTTTATTTCTTATTTATGGATTTTTACTCCTTGCCTTTTCAGATCTTTCCCACTGTTCTGTTTCTCTCATTTTTGCTTGTTTTCCAATACCTACTGCAGTCTGTTACCCAGACTCTCTGTTCATTTCATGCAAAACCAAACTGAAATGCCACTGAAAATGGAAAAAAAAAGTGTAATTTGATATTATCTTCCCTTTTCCAATGCATTTTTTCCTTGCATTTTGATTACAATTTCACTGATTACCATTTCCTACCTTGCCTGCTTCCCCTGATGTGAATTTGATCATTGCTGTTCATGTGATTAATATTTTAGTTAAATGAGACAACACTAGGAATTTGACTAAGTTTCAAAAATGTTGTTACCATATGACTCACAAGAAGTGCCTTTATAACCAGTCATCTTTTTCTGCACAGGCCTGGTTCTTAACAGGCAGCAGAAGTAAAATCTTCTCAAGGTGTATTACTGTTGATTTAAGTAGTAACAACCAAAGGTCCAACAACAGAATTCCAAGGGAAAAAAAAATAAAAAATGAACTAAACAACAAACCAAAACTCTTCTTTCCCATATTCCTAAATAAATCCTTTATTTGTTATTATATGACCTTCTCTAGCAAATGTGCACAGAATATGTTCTACTTTTTAAACTGAGATTATGCTAGGCTTCTTCATCTTGGCTTGACCTTGTAACTCTCCCTCTCTTTGTTTACTGATCACTTGAATAAGGAATCTGGATGTTCTTACAACACTCTCCTGGGTGACTGATGTTTGCCTTGCTCATTGAACCTAAATAGCAAACACTCACCAAAATCTCAAACAAAAGTCTGGTTGCAGATGCTTGTACTAAGGCAAACGTCCACTTTAATAAAGAAGGGATTTGCCTGGGAGAAGATTGCAAGCTTTAAAAGGCGTGATGGCTGACATAAAGACAGGTATAAAGTAATACAGAGCATTTACAGAGTAAAAGCAGGAGAACAAGGGAAAGAACTGTGATTTTTTTTTTTTAGCCTAGCCTGTTCCCTGGGAAGAAGAAAAATTCACTGCCCCTTATTGTGAGTTGATAATCTGTTCTTCTGAACTGAGGCACTTGGTTGGCTGATGAAGGTTGAGTTTTAAGACACCCAGCAAATGCACAAAGGTCATAACTCGTTATCCCTGATCCCCTGAGAAATCACTCATCCCATCTCTGCAGGAAAAATAGTAAGATGGTATCTTACTTAAAAAAAAGATTTCTGTTAAATTTTAAAAAAAATTTAAAACTGCAATGAAAATAAAGGCAAAGGGCTTAAAATATTAATTGCAGAATCATTTCCTCTTGCTTTATTTTCATAGATCAGATTCTACTCCTGAGAAAACCGAAGAAGAAAGGCAGCAGGTAGCCAGCAGCGGAGACTCAATGCTCTCACTTGTCTCTGTCAGTGCCTGCTGCTTAGGGAAAATGCCAGTCTGTCAAGAGCCAGCACAAGCCTCAAGGGGCCAAAGTACTCCTAATGGCTGTGAAACTTTTGAAACGAAGAAAATATGAAAGGGCAAGAGCCCTGCATTGAGCTTGAGCACTCCGAAGGATTTTTTCTCAAATGTCTTTGAATCTCTTTTGTTTCAAAATACTTTTCAAAGCATTTTGTATAATACTGCTGTGAACTCTACATAAATCTTATTTTTGCTTGGATTTTGCAAAGAAGCGAGTGTTCACAGGGCCCTGATCCTGCTCATAACACACATTGTGTGTGGAAGCCTTGACTCTCAGAGTAATTGCAGCCATTTGTAAAGAGGTTTCTGCTGGTATTGAGGGTTTCTTGTGGTGAAATTAACAGAGCTGAAGTGCCTCAATTAATGAACCTCTAAAAGTTTGAGGTTTGGTTTTTGTTCAAGGAAGATCCAATATTGGTGCCTATAGCACTGGAAGCATGTTAAATCTTGTTCAATATCCCCAGTGTGACAGTAATCCACAGTACAACATGCACTGCTGTAAGAAAGCCTCCAGCAGGCACATACTGCACAACCCTTCAGTCTCGTCCTGGTCTTCAGTCATAGGAAACAAGACCAAACAAGTGAAGAACTGCATGTCATTTTCAGTCCTTTCCAATTTTTCACCTGCTAAGTAGCCCAAAAGATAAGGCTTCCCAGGACGTATCAAATAAACCTCTAAACATGGTCTTTTATTCTAGGAGTTTTCCTGCTTGGTCCCCACAGAGCCTGTGGATAAACTACCAGGGGCTCCCTGATCACACAGAGTTGTCTTCCCTCTTTTCTTCAACATTAAGTTTTTAAAAGAAGGTGAAATTACATGGAAGCAAGCAGTAGCATCCCTTACAACATACTACGGGTACACAGGATTGTTATATTTTGTTATAATGTTAAGTACATAGCTCATTGTGTAGTGGGAGACCTTCAGGAAAAAAAGAAGTATTATAAGGAATGAGTTGCATACCAGATAAAATACTCTGGCAGACTCTGAATTTCACCAAACCTCCACTAGGACTTTATGCCACAATTGCATGAATCAGCCCAACTCCACTCGTAAAGATCCGCAATTTAACCCAGCACAGGAGCAGAATCCGTGCTTCATCTCTGAAAACAAATGAGAAAGAAGTGGGCAGAAAATTATCTCTGAAGCACTGAAGTTTAATTAAGTTGAGGCATGCTTTTCTTATCTGGATGCACTGAAATCTGAGTGATTTCCTAATTTTCCCAAAACTATGGCTCATATTTATCAGTTCTCATAAACACTGGCACCCTCGCCTCTTAATTCCGACATAAACTCTTACTCTTCATGTCTCACAACTAGTTTCCTTGGAAGTGTCTAACATTCTTCCTCAGCCAAGCAAGCACTGCAACTTTCTAGCATGGTCAGGTAATAGTAAAATCCACTTTTTTATCATTATTCTTCTCAAAAGGCCATCAACTAGATCTCCTTTCCTTCAGAATTTTGTAAAATGTATGTGATACACGTCCAAGACACCTTCATTTCAGTTCATTTTTTAATAGTAAATTTTACTTTTACCTCCACTGGCAATCAGGGATATTATTCATCTCCTCTAATAGACCAGGAAGGCCTAATTCTAACTTCAGTGCATGTCTGAAAATCTATATAGCTGCATTCAGCAGCACAGTGGTGGATTGGGAAGCTCCCTAAGTGCGAATTTGACACAGCATTACAAGTCTTGCAATGTTTCAGTTTAATAATACATTTTGATAAGACACAAGATATGGCTGAAATTATGAGGAAAGAGGGGAAACTGATGTGGGACTGTGAAGGGTAATCTAAATCAGATGGAGGTCTTATGTCTGAGAGTGGGATGGTTGTTACCGTCTTTAATGTTGGTGTCCAGCATGCTCTGCAAGGAGTGATAACAGCCAGCATTTAGATTACAGAAACAGAACCGGCTGGAAATTGAGAGAGAACTTTCACTAAAATATTGATGAAAATATGTTTTCTGATTTTTTGTGCTAAAAGCTTGTTTCAATAAAAATTTTCAAACCAGCTCTAAAAGCAGGCAGTGAAGCCGAGTGTATTGAACTAGAACAATGGAATTGCTTTTATGATACATGTTATCTAAGAATGAAGGAAAAGTACTGGAGTGCACTTGCAGACTGACAATGACTTCACAACTGCTAATGTCACCAAGAAATATTTAGACAGATTGGAGTTGCTTAATACAACCTGACAGGATAGTACAAAATAGCCAAATTATGTGCTATAGTAGAGAAAGATACAGAATGTACAATTGCAAGTCATTGTTTTCTAGACAATGATATAACTTTACACCTCCTTATTATTTTCTCGAGGCTATTTCTTCCAATTCTTCCATACGCAAGTTTCTTGAAGTGACAGCTGCCCAACAGATGTAAAAAAATCCTCTACTAAAGACCATATTGTGGCAGCAATTTTAAGTAGTGATTTTCCTTGATATTAAGACTACATGATTTATATTTTTTTACATATCTCAGAGGAGACCCACCATTTTGTCACATTTCCATCAGACAGAACAATCTTTGAATTTCTAAATAGGTTTGTGGGAGACGGCCAGGATGAGTTTAAAAATAGAGTGACTAGAAAGTGTGAAGTATATACCATGTGTAGCCTACTCTTCTTTAAGGAGTGATTACATGCCAGTTAGCTAAATTCTTTCTTGTCCATGGGATATTTCAAGTGTGATCCATGGACAATTATTTTTGACTAAAAAGTGGAAAGAATCATATGTAGATTTATTTGTTCAGAAGCAATATGAAGGGTAGGTGAGTATGGAGTTATCTTGTATTTCTAAGAAATTAATTATAATATTCAGAATACTCAGAGGTTATGAGTAAAAATTCATTAAAAATAGGCTGAATTATTGAGGAATTTATAGATTTGATTTTTAAAAAGTAATTCATGCCTTTGGCAGAAGATATTCAATAACGTTTAGCCATCAAAAGAGTTAAATAGTTTTCAAAAATGGCATTGAAATCACTCAGTCGCTTTTAGGACATTTCCATTCTAGCTACTCAGTCAAAAAGATAATAAGTGAAAACTGGGAATGTTTCACATTGCTCCTCTTCTACAATTATCGATGTAGAAACTAAGATTAGTATTCTATAAATAATACAACACATTGAATGTAATATTTGCATTCCTTAAAATGTTGATGTATAATGTTGATATTGTCAATAACCTATTTATTTGTTTGTTGTACTTGACATCTGATCTTGATTGCATCTGATAGGATGGGGAAATAAATCAGAGTTGTTAACAATTCTGTTTTGAAGCAAAGAAAATGAGCGTTCAGTGCTGGAAAATGACTGATTGGCACATGTTAGGATCAATAACAGTCACAAGAAATGTTGATCATGAAATTATTTTTTCCCTCAATGAAAATGTCAGTGAACTACTGAAAATATCTGTCTAAAGTATGACTCTTTTCTTTTTTAACTGTTCAGCTTGGTCATTGCAAATGGGAAGTACAAGATCTGGCTTTCTGTAGTTTTTCCAACTTCTGCCCACTGCCTGCCAGTACTACATGATACAGTTTATGAGGTTTCCAGCCAGATTTTCTCACCCCGTATCTGTACAGCAAAAGAGAAATCATCTTCATTTTCATAAACTGTGAAGCAAATCCTCTTAGAAAATGGGAAACAATAAATTGTTCAATACAAGTAAAGAAGAATTATACCTGTTTGACATACCCCAAGAGGGAAACATCTTGCATGGAAATGAACAAGTCTGTAAGTACTGCATGGAAGAACAAAATGTTTGATATTTTAAGACACTCCATGAGCTTCCCTGCTTTGACAGAGAAGATATTTTCCATCTCACCACCTCTCAGTTCTGAACCCACACTTTGAAGTAGTTTGAGAGGTCATGTGCAATATATAGTGGAGAATATAGATTAATGACTATTTATTGACTATGATGGCTATTTATAACTTTGGAAACTTGGGTTTTTCACAACACAATTTTTGTGAGGATTTTCTGGTTTTATGCATAATGTGCCAGTTATTTTTTAATCAACTGTAACTTTTGGCATATTTCTAACTCATGTCATTGATACAATAAATATATTTCAAGATAGTTTTCTAACATCAGGATTCTAATGAACTTCAAATGCAAAACCTCAAATGTTCAGGCACAGATTAAGTATTTCTGCAACACATTGCTGAAGTGAAGCCTGACATTGTAGAAAGCGCATGAAATAAATCTATGAATTAATTAAGAATTCTTTTTCTGTATTCACAAACTCAGAACTAAATTACTTTCTGGGTATAACTTATATCTTATTTTTAGGTAAAAATTAGTATTTAGATAATGTCTTTGTATCAAGAGAAAAGTAACTTTGAATGAGATTTTAATGCACAGACTTATATTATTAACATCCTGGTATACAACAATACTACAGATCAAGAGTGTCAACACGGTTTAGATTGGGCATCCATTCTTCCCATAACTCCTTTCATTCTTTCCCAAACAAAAGTGAAAACAATGTTTATGGAACATGAAGGGAAAACACCTCGCTTCTCACAGTTTACTGTCATGGGAAAGTTGTAGACCGGGTTCTGACTTAGACCATTAATCAGTTGAGTTAGCAATGACATTGGGGTTGGCAAATTCCCTCTCTGACTCCCCAGTGCAGCCCTGAATGTAGTGCGATAACCACTTCTGCCAGTCACCTTGTGGTTTGTTGCAGTTTCCTTCAACGACATCCTGCTGCGTCCAAACAAGCACCAGGTTTTGGGGCTTTTGAGGCCTTCATTCCACATGCCCAGGGCAGCTATTCCTTCACTAAACCACTTATGCCATTGCTCAACTTCACATTGTCCATGGCATGCCAGAGAGAGACAGGAACCATGACACTGGGCTTGGTTGTGGGGCTACCAAATGAAAGCATGCATTTCACAGGCGCAGTCTCCAACTGTGGTCACTCTCCCACCAGTTCTCCCACTGACGGAGCATCACTACAACCAAGCACTGCCCTTGGTGAGTGACTTGGGCGCTCAACTCTGCTCCTGAACTACAGTGAAAAGGTTACTGATTGTGCTTTCATGGGAGAGCATTAGGGAATTTACAGAAGCAGAAGAGACACAAAGCTCTATAAAATACCAAGTTTAGATAGAGAAAATTTTGACAAGCATAAAAATGATACAGGCTATAGTTTGTATTAGTTTTGAGAATGTTCTCATCTTATTTAAGCTGACTTGTGTTGCTTGATAAAAGCTGTGGAGTGAACAGACATAGGCATCAAGAAATAAATTTACAGAATATATTTTTTTAAAATCACTGCTTTCTATTATTTTTGCAAATCTTTCGGCAATTTTTTTACCTTTTATGGGTTACACTTACTGAATTTCTTTTGCCTTTTATTATTTAATTGTGTTCCTATGATTAGTGTTATAATTTTTGCAAATTTTACTAATTTTACAAAGTTTAGATTGAACTCATAGTTTCAATTTTCAAGTCTTTCTTCTTTTGGACATTAAAAATACCTATGTTTATTTCCTGAAGTTAGATTTTCATACAGGAATTTATAATAAATGCTATTGAATAAATATCATGGAATTATAGAATCTTATCTGTTCACAGATGGAAGAGTCATTCTTTAGGGTAGGTTCAGATATTGCTTATATAAGCAGATGCAGGCTTTAAATATGTGTAAGTAAAGACAAAATTTTATTCAATTTATAATTCTTAACTCGTGTTTCACATAGATCATAGTTTTGGTAATTTGAAGTGGCCATACAATAAGTTAATTAAGATGTGTTTTCTAATGTCAGGAATATATATGAAACTCAGCAGTAACTTTTAAATTACTTCTGAATAATTTCATTTACTGTTAACAAGGGTTTCAATTTCACTAAAGGGCCCTGAAAAAAAGATAGTACAAACACTGATAATGAGACACTGAATTATGCTTAACATGATATAAACTATGGTGAGCCTCTCACAATATAGTTTTTCTTAGTCATATATTTTTACACACATGAAAACAGTCATTTTCTTTCCTCGACTTAAAAGGGAAGTTTATCTATCTTCTCTCCTTGATTGCACTGAAAAATTGAATGAACTTTCTGAAAGAATTCTAGAGATAGTTTACATACTTGTGTACAAAGTGGCTTAAATAACTTGACAGTGATCTGTTAATGAAATTCAGTCACTTCAAAATACCATTTAATAACAAATTGTAACTTCCATAAGTCATATCAAATGCAAACAGCTCAGGATTATTTATATCCTGCTTAAAAATATTTTCTACATTACACCATTATTTGACTTGCCCAGTTTCAATCAAATACTCATTTTATATATATGTATATATTTATATATATCTATTCGTAAACTTTATGTATCCTTCTCCTTTGTGTAACAAAATTAAGAGATCCTATAAATCAAACCAAAATAGCAGAAGCATCCTAAATATAATTCAGGAATCTTCCCTGTTTTCTGGATTTCCTCTATTTCATTGTGATTCTTCAGTGATCTATATAATTTAATAGACTAGAAAATGGGCTGTGCCATCTGTTCCAGTTGTGATGAGCTCATTAGTCTTTACCTGAAAATTTGAGTATAGTTCTTAAACAGCTTCACTATTTTCTGTGAATATATTAGACTCATGTGTGAAAACTCCTTTTAGTTTTGGACCAGTCTAACCAGTATTTCACTTTCTTATAAAGACAGAAATATAAAAATTTTTATTATGCTGCAAATAATCAAGGACATTATGAAGAAGGAAGAGCACTTGCATTAAACCAAATTCACCAAGTGCAGGTTGTCTCTGATGTTTTTCAAACAGGCTTTGAACACTCATCTAGTGAAAGGAGTTTCTCAGACTTCTCCTTGATGATAAATCTCGAGGGAAGGAAACGCTGCTCTACAGATATGGGCTTTTTCCTTACAATTTGGAAAAAGTCAGCCATAACCAGAAAGGACACAGTACTTTGAGTTTTAATTAGGTGATGACTTTGAGGGAAGAGAAGTATTCTTTTGTGAAGTAGATGAATTACTTGGAGGCACAAGAGACAAGTTTCAAAAAATTTCTCAATACTGTCTTTTTCTAAATCACTGGCCATCCATGAAATGGAGATTCTGAATATTTTTTAAGTCAACTTCAAGAGTAATATCACAATGTCAAATGTTTATACATTTCATTTTCTTAACAAAGAATAAATTATAACTGTGAACTAGAAGCTCTTCCCTTGTGAATAATAGGTTAATATATTATTGGTCATTTTTTGTACTTCTAATGAGGGCAGTCCCTCTCTCTCTTGCTCTCTTGCTCTCTCTCTAGTGAAGACTTTTTAGCATATGAATATTTTTAATAATTTCTCTTCAGGAGTGCTGACAGGGCATGCCTTTCCCCATGACTCGCAGAAAGAATAAAGGCTATCACTCCCAGAACCCACCAGTCTTGTGCACTGACACACAATTCTTACATGTTGGGATTGCAGTAAAGTTTCAGCTCTACAAGTCCTGTAGACTTTTGATTTAATGAAGTGTTAAGGATGTTGTGACAGATGCCCTATTTTCCTTAATCATTAGGATAAAAGGTTTTACTTACAGTACCAGATGGCAAACTGCTTCAAACCATTTCTTGTGTCTCTGTAAGTTTTCTAAACTGCTAGAGCTGGTCAAATATCTTCAACTTAAACATAGTTCACTAAAACTTGAGTTTTGTCCAACCTGAATTATTTTATTTTTATAGAGTCTTCTTTTGGAAAAGTAAAGAGAAATTGTTGGGCTTCAGGTCAACATCACATTAATCTCTAGTTTTACTCAAACTTTGTATCTCTATGAAGCTATATCATAAAGCTCTTTTTATTCATCTTTCTTTTGGATCTGTGGTCAGCTAGTCAGACCTCATTCCCTATGATTCATTTCAGACCTGATTTTGTGACATGATCTCCAGTCACAGCCATTCTTTTGTGCTCCTGCCTATCTGCCACCAAAGACAGGGATGTATGTTTTTCAAATTACTCTGGTGCAAAGATGCCTCACCTAAGACATAACCGAGATGGCACTCTACTAGACAAAATGGTAGGCAGAAGTGTCAATTGAGTTCTGAAAGTACTTCAGTCACACAGGGTAGAATAGCCTGACCAAACAGGTTATATACCAACAGTTATACTGAGGCTTATTCTAAAATATTAGACTGATTTCCACTATATGATGTAAATATATTCTGTGAATCAAAGCCTGGATAAATAAGGACCAAAGGCCCAGTGCTTTTAGGATTTTTTCTGGTATATGACTTCTTAATGGAAAATCACTATTTAAAACACACAAGATAAACTTTGAATTGATTTGCCATAAACCTGTAGAAGAACTGAAAATAAACAGTTTCTTCTACTTGTAATAAACTTTGCTCTTTGCTTTCTACAATATAAAACAAGTCCCCAGAGTGATTCTGATGTTTCTTTTATTTATTGTGTTTTGAATTACACACATTTTATGGAACTAGATTTTCTTCATTATTTTGGAGAGATTTATTATTAGGGAGGACAAATTCAAAACTTCCAGTAAGCATGGAAATCAAAGCACAACATCTAATCATACCTGTGCAGCATCACACCATCTTTTCCTTTAGAGGAAGAAAACATTCTCTCTCATCGCTGGTATCTCTTCACACCAAAGAGACAGTAGTGAGAGAACAACCAGTTAGGAAAGTCTGAACAAAATAGAGATATTTCAAAACATAACCACCTTTTTCTAGGTCAGTTATTTCTGATTTTCAGTGCAATTAGGATCATCTGTAACATGCTGTGAGCAACATCAAGGTTTGCTTTCCCTGTTAATCTGGGCCAAGATTGCCTGTAGGGACAGTAAAGAGGGTGACAAAGAAAAAGTAATACCTAGACTTTGCCTTCCCTCTGCAGCCACCTTAGTGTCTTATTTCAGGGGCTTGCTTGTATTTTCTATCTTAAATGTCACACAGGAGCCTTACATTGGTTCCTGACTCAGCTTTCTATATGGGCAAAGAACTCTTCAAGGTTCAGGCTGATGCCTTCAGTTTGCTGAAATGCACAGCCAGGCTGTGCAGGGAACATCACTGTCCTTGTGTCAGATCTCCTGACGTGGGACTTGAAAAGAAGTTCCTTTGGGTTTTGAAACTAAGTCAAAATACCACCAGCTATAAAAATACCTAGAATGCTTTAAAATGAACTTAGCCAGCTGAACTCAGAATGTGTTTAAGGGTCCCAAGTCAGTATGTGAGCTAAAATAGCAAATTTAAATGAAATGTTGGTATGGGGACAAGGGAGAGCAAGATGATAAATATGATAGTAAAAGGATTTCAAAGAGATTTGCAGAGAAGGAACACTGATATGGGTACGGACTTTTTTAATATTACAACAAACATATCTGCATTATGCTTATTCATTCTGTGCTTTATCTTTTGGAACTTTGGTACCAGCTGGGGACCATCATGATGGGGTATAAATTAGGCATCAACTCAGAAGATGCAGCCAGCCTTTTAGAATATGACTTTGAATAAACACTCTTCTCAGCTGGGCTTGGGTATTTTTTCCTATCAAGAAAGCAATACTGATAAACAAATACCATGTCATCATCACTTAGTTCATCAGCTTTGTCATTTTTTGTAAAATGCCTAGTTTTCATGAAGTGGGCTGTCTGTAATTCTTCTGGAACTCACAGAAATCCCTTGCCATTGCTGTATTTTTAGCAAAGAATAATGAATAACTGATAGGATGAAATATAGTGCTACATAATTGGCAAATGGAGAACGTTTTGCAGAAATCACTCAAACTATTTTGAATTTCATTTCTAGTCATGGTTTATTTAACACTAGCAGAGTGCTGGAAGAGTTTCACAAAAGATTGATGATCCTCTAGAGCAATTCCTAAGCGTAATATTATGTCTTAAAGAATTATGTCACTTTCTTTGAGGGTACTGAGGAAGATATTACTATGCATCAATAAAAATTCAAGTTTTACCAACCATCTGTATTGCATAAATCAAGTGAAAGGTAAGGGTTTCCCCAGAAAACAATTATAGAATGGAATGAGATGGCACAAAAGGCATTTATTGTACTAAAGTGTGTTGATAAATGCATTATGCTGTTGCTACAATGAACTTCAGAATAAATTTTAAGGACAACATTTTCAAGGATTTGTGCTCAGGGCCCTGTTTACATGGAAAATGGTGTTTCTTATCCTTTGAATTGGGACTTGTCTACAAAGAAGAAGTATATCTGCTCAGTTTGAAGTGTGGTTTTCAAACTGCTTTAAAGTTCTGTGGGAAACACTTTTCAGCTCAGTTTGGCCATTTTATTTCAAATGAACTGAAACTGGTTAGAAATCTATCAGCTGAACTGAAATAAAATAACAAAAAGAATGCATGTCTGTACATGTGTGTTTCTATATATATGCATATGTAGGAAATTGTTACAACTAAATAAAGGAAAAAAAGTTTAATTAAAACCAGCACTTTTTTTTATGTAGAAAAGACTGCAGTCAAATTAGCTCAATGCTGTTAATTTAACATTTACCACCTTGCCTGGAATCTAAGCCACTGTACAACCACTTTACATATTTTGGAGGTTTTCAAGGAAATTAGACAATGGCTATGTAAACACTTCAAAGCTGATTAAATGCACACTGTGTTCAATTTCCTGCACTGAAGATCCCAGTACATCCATGTGCAAGTAAAAATCACGTTTAATATATACAACGTGGATAGCTAAGCATGAACATATCTATTATTATTATGTAAAGATAAGTTCTGCTTGTCAGTTCCTGGATTATTTCTGAGATTTCTTCAATAGCTCCACAAAAGTGAGACAAAGGTGCAATTGAGTGTACTACAGTTGTTCACAGAGAACTGGAGTTAGATCTCCATTTGCTATTTAGGAAATACAGAATTTTTTTGTTTCATAAAGACAATAATCTCAAGTTGAGAATGTTTGTCAAATTTGAACTTCCTTCAGAAATATTTACTTTGACACAAAACAAAGCCCATTTAAAGTAGGGATTTATAACAGAAATTATTTCTGAATCTTTTAAATACAGTGAGGAATGATTTGCATGGGATTGCTGTTTAAATTCTGGTATAGTTTATATTTGCAAATGTACATTTTGAGTAGAATTTATTTTGTAAAATCCAACGAGCACTATGGGGTTAAACTGTGCAGTAAAATAAACTGTATGTTTTGGAAGGAGAGGAACCATTCCGTGAAGTATATATCCCTTGGATTGATTGAGAGTACTGATATGATATCTCTCAAGGAACAGCTAAAATACTATTAAATGAAAGATTGATAGAGGTAATAATGCATTAATTATCTTCTCAGTCATCAGTGGCCCTTGAGGCCTGCTTATCTTGAGGAGCTGTGTCACCCATGACAGTGCCATCCATGCCTGGAGGCAAGGTGGACTGTCTGACCACCATACTGACACTGTGACCACCATACTGACACTAAGACCATCATATAATTTTAAAGGCATTTCAGAGCTATTATTTTCCTTTTCTAATGAGCTTGGGTTCAAATGGTATAGCTTATAAATTGGTAATGGCATCTCTTTTATCAGTTACCCCAATTTATGCAATTCCCTCTTACTTTTTGTATAACAGTTTGTCAAGCTGTGATGGTTGTACCTCACTCACGCTATGACATACCAGTCTTTCTTCTAGGTAACTACAAAAAAGCATAGCAAATTCATTTCGTTTCCTGAAAAGTCCACGCCATTCTACAGCCTGTTGAAGCACTCAGTGATATTAAGCAATGTTTATTCAGTAAAGATTTCAATGCTAATCACCCTAGGTGGCCTGTTTTAAAAATTCAGAGGATTGCTCTTGTGAATAAAGCTTATTCTCAAGTGTTGTGCTTTTTAAATTCTAACAGTCATAAAAAACCATATCTTTCTCAAACTGGTGTTTTGTTACTGCTGTTAACAACCCAGAAATATCCCTTGTGCAGTCTCAGCCTCAACCCTGTTGCCAGATCTAGAAAATTACTCAATTGTTCTAAATTTCACTTTTTGGATTTCATTCTTCTTTGTATGTGGGCTTGGAAAAGTTTATAGATACTTCTTTCAAGAACACATGGTTTTGGTAAGACCTAGTAGTGGTCTGGTGACAGTTTCTTAACAAGATACATGATAAACCAAACAGATCCATTTGCACGATAAGATATTTTTTATTATTTATTTTGGCATTTATTCCAAAATCTCTAATATTCCTACAAATCAAGAAGCAATATTTTTCATCCCACATTTTTATTGTAAACTGGCTAAATCAGCATCTCTTACCAAGAGTCTATACATTGCCTGTACCATGAAAGGACCCTGATAAGGGCTTTCTTCAGGCAATAGATAATTATTATTACTACACATGAACTTCTGACACAAAAACTAGAAAATTCTTATACACAATAAGTGAAGTGACTTGCAGGTATAGGGCTTAGTGCTCTGTGATTTAGTAGTCTAATTCTGTAGCCTAAAGGTTAGTCCTCAGCTAGGGTAGCAAAATCTATGATCCTGGTAGTCTCGGCTGCCAGTGTGTTTAAGGTAGTTCTCAACATAAAAAGTCCAGGAATGATGTGGTGATATAGACTCAAAGTTGTCTAGTGAATGTTGTAAAAGATAGATTATAGCACTGAGCTGAGCTGTCTTTGCTAGCTTCAGTATCTTTCATGCCTGACTTTGCAGTCACCCAGATCCAACTGGAAGATGTTCTTTGTCTCCATGGTGCACAGTTACTTAATAATAGCAGTAAAAATCTTGTGAGCCAGAAACCCTAGTTTTCAGCATCTCTAACATTATTCCCAACAACATATTCTCCATTATTCATTTAAAATCAGTCCAAACGAAGCTGTAATCTTAACCATGAAGGCCTCCCCCTGCTTTGACATTTTGGGAAAAAGATGAGTATTGAAACCAGGCTAGAGTAGCAAAATGTCTCTGTACAGCACATTTAGGAAAAAAAAAAAACAAACCTGTGAATTTATGCAAAGATGCCAGTCTTCCTTGGGACTGTAACTTCAACTAATACATTTCAGCCAAGACACATTTCAGTCCTCAAGCTAACAAAACCTGCACTGCTTTCATGGTGGGGAGAGCTACATTTTTCGTCCTGCAAAATAACTGCTAAAAAGCATGTAAGAAAGAGGTTTGGACTTGTTCACAGAGCAAAGCAGACTATAGGTTTTCCTGAGACAAACAGAAATCACAGTGCCCTGGGTGAACAAAGAAATTAATAGTTATCCATCCACCTAAGACAACCTTGCATGGATGCAAAGTGTTCCTTTTCCTATTTCAGCTCTCAACTTGATGCCACCTGTCACACTAAGAATATTATACAAACTCAGAACTGGTTGAGCATTTGGCCAAGGATTTCAGTATGTTTGAGAATTACTTTTGCCAGCCCTTTCTTCTAATATACATGGTGTTTTAGGCAAAGCTCATGAAAGTAGGACCAAGTTTCTAGGCTAGTAGTATGCAAAGCACCTTTTTGGGTTCTAGTTGCTCCACTGCTATTTCCCTCAGCCCACACCAAATTTTCCTATAACAGGACGAGAAAGACTAGGTGGGTCATAGACCTGAAGTGCTTGGTAATATGATAAGTCACTTTGGAAGTAAAGGTGCAGATATACCTGCTATCAGATAGATTTGATTTTGGCTCTTCATTTACAGGATAAATATCTAATGACAAAGAGGAGGAAGTACTGCCAAGACCAGTGCAGGAACTGTGCAGGGTAGTTTGGTAGCTGTGCATCACTGGGAGAGGAATATTTTGTATATGCATTCTGCTGGATTTAGGCGACTGTCTACTCAGTGTTATAATGCTTATGAGCTTCCCTTCAGTCACCTACATACAGTTTCACTTAGGGGAGAAATGTCTTTGCATATAGCATGAATGTGTACACACAGCTGGGCAGAGGCTGAGTGATGGTTTAGAGGATCTAAATTTTGGATTAGAGATTGGTGGTTTACAGAGTGAGATTTAGACAGTTTTTGTCTATTGAAAAGACAATGTTGAACTGAACCAGTAGCATCCACTGCTTAGTTCTGGCACTTAATTCATGTTTCAACAGGCAGGCTTAGGTGGTTCTAACTTGTGAGTTGCAAACTTCACTGCTCCACTGTCATATCTTTCTGCTAGAGGTTATTGGCTTGATGGAAGAAGTAGCAGAAAAAGTGACTTCAGCAGTAGTAGGTAATGCTGACCTATCAACTGGGATGGTTAAGAAGCAGACAGGTATTTATTTTTGCAAACTAGCTACAGTAGTAGTGACCTTTTTTTATAAGTACTTCTGAAGAGGTAATCCAAAGACCTCCCATCTCTTTGACAGTACTCCATTAAAACAAAGAGATTCTGATTTGGTAATTCTGCTGTGGCGGGGGGGTTGGACTAGATGATCTTTTGAGGTCCCTTCCAACTCCTAAGATTCTGTGTGATTCTGTGATTTAGTTACTGTTGAAAGGCAAAAAAGGAATGCTAATGAGGTCATTAAAAAGTAGCTGAATGCCATTCAAATTCGTATAGTTTTTCTTAGCTTTTCAGATGAATTAAAATATACATATGTAAGTGACATAGTAAGGGCACCAGAAGAGTTACCAAAAGAGATAGTGCTAGGGAAGAATCGATCTGACAATTAGCAAAACACATGGGATAATATTTTAAAGCATGGACCCAGTGATCAGCTCTGAAATCACACAGGATCACCTACCAGTTATGATAGATAAACCTGGAATTATTGTTGACATTGAATTCACACTTTATTTTACTAATTCATATTCCTAATTTAGACAATTATATTATGAATCCATAAAGTTTTGAACAACTGTAAAAATATAGGTTCTTCACTATTAGAGTAAGTGTTGAAATAAGATATATCTAAGTTGAGGTTATTCTGTTTCAAAATCATGGTTAAAAAAACATCTTCAGTTTAGTTTGTTCCAAATTTTAGTGTAGCCTAGACAGGATAGATATAATGTCATCAGAAAGTTTAAAACATTGCTGTTAATTCTGAAGTGGATGGCTTATCTTCATAAGAGGAGGAAGGTTGCAGCACTTCTTTTCACTGTCATATATTTAATTTTTTACAAAATATTAATTTTTTTATTAAATTTTTTTTAAAATGTTACATTTTCAGGACAAAGCCATGGTCTGATGTCTGCACAGTAAGCCTAAATTTTTTCTAGTATTCTTTTCTTCCTACAGATGTGTGAGACATTGATATATAGGGAGTCTATAATGCCAGAGTGTACCTTAAAAAGAAGTCAGAATTTTTGAATTGCAAAATTAATGCAGAATTTTTGTGTAGGACATTATACCCATATTTATACACATAGGCAATACAGAGACATACTGCATCTCACTGTGGCAATGAGTTCTAAGGAGATGGGAATATAGGATGTGCTCAGAGTAGCCACCACAGATTTCTGACACTTGCCAGCACCTGTGTTTCAAAAGGGATTCCATTTCTCC
This sequence comes from Mesitornis unicolor, assembly GCF_000695765.1. NCBI lineage: Eukaryota > Metazoa > Chordata > Aves > Mesitornithiformes > Mesitornithidae > Mesitornis > Mesitornis unicolor. The sequence goes on along the minus strand of NW_010160582.1, from coordinate 54,037 downwards.
TGCCAGAGTCTTACGCTGTTCACACAGGACTGGCTGAAACTTGACATATGAGTTTGCATACATACCAGAGGCTTCCTGAGAAAAATTGTTTCATTGTGTATGAACAATATGATCAAATTTGGGTTTGTTCTGATTAGGAACCCCACAGGCACTCACATTTGCACACATAGATTTCTCCGTAAGAACATAAAACCAGCTCTCTTGCTGCAGAGACAGCCTTGTAAATTGTAGTAGGCTGCCTCAGATTTGGACTGCCTTGTTGCAAAGCAGATAATGAGAAAGATTTTCACTAGATTCTCTTTTCTAGAGACTTTTGTTCAAACTGAAATTGTAACTGTTATGAGTAAGTAAATTCTGATATAAACCTGTTTCACCTACAGGGCCTTCAACATTGCCTTCCAAAATTTCAGTTTTTAATGGTTAAGTCTAGAGATTCTCCAGCTTGAAATCAAGTACTGGTGTATCACTAGGTTCAACTTGTCAGATTGGCACTCTCATAGACAAATTATTTTCTGCCATTGCCTCCAAACAACAAAATTAAAGTCTTATTACACACTACACTCTTTGGTGATAAAGCCAGAATAAGAGACTGAAAACAAACAGAAAATATCTTGGTTTTAATCGTGTTGTAGTTCTAATCACTGAGCATATAGCACAACCAAAGGATAGGTATCTGTGATGTGCACAAAAGAATGAGCTAAAGGGACCAAAAAGATTGACTAGGTGGGGGATGGTTTCCCCTGTAGTTTGTTGTGTTCCCCAAGCACAAGGGCGATGTGCTTTGCAAATGTTTCCTATCTCCCATGTTCTGGTTATTCAGCTTTCCCTTGTCCCCAGTGCAACTTTTGAGGAATATCACTGAACCCACAAAGCATAATTTTTCATCAACAGTATATGAAATCATATGCAGTGATGAATGGACAGAATAAAACTGGCATTCTGCTGCAATATATTTTTCTTGGCACATTTGTATTCTCTTTCCTGCCAGGCTTTGTCTAAAATATGTGCTAGGTTTTTTATCTATGCCCTACTAGATTGTTCTTTTTCCTTTCTTTCTGTGTCCCCATTTATTAAAGTATTTATTTATATAGCTTTTCTTCTGACTCTCTGTAAGAATTCATCCCTTGTCTCCCTCTTCTGCACAGTCTCGGCATCCCTCCTCCCTAATGCTGAAGCCATACAGCCAGTTTCTGTAGATAGTTGATACTTGTCTTATGGCAAGCTACAACAGGCATGTTCTCAGTTTCTCATTTGTGATAGAAAGCCTCTGTCTGTGTCAGTCTTCATTGGCAAGAAATATCTTCAGAATCCTATTATGTTAGTAACACCTTTCAGTGACACAAGGTATTGCTAAAAATACTTACCTAGAAGGTGGTTCAATAACACCGAGAAGAGTTTTCAGGAGAGCTTCCATCATCTTCCAACTTTCTAATGGCTAATTGTGCTGCAAAGTTGAGCCTGGGTGTAGAAAGAATAATAATAAGGGAAGATTTTAGTATCCATTGTTTCTGTTTAGCACTGCCCAGCTTCTGAGGTTTACAATGTCCCATTGGAAGTCGTGTTGCCTTTCTTAAACCAACAGCCAGGGTAGTATAACTTTCTTATGCTATATTTTGTAATGGGAGATAAAAAAGCTTATTACACAAGCTTGGAAAGTTGGATTTGGAAAGTATAAACATAGTGATATTTTAAGAGATTTATCCAACATTTTATGGATATTAATGTTGTCCTAGTTTGCCACAAAGAGGTCTAAAGGGCTTTGGCAGGTGAGGTGTGATGAAACTTGCTGAGTAATGCAAAATGTTACTCCTTTCAAAAATATGCCCTTGTTCTGCTGAAGATGACTACTGGATATATTGGCCTTCAAGATTTTTCCAAACTAAGCTCTTCATGAAGGTAGGTTTGGTGTAGAGAGAGAGAAAAAGTCACAAAGTCCCAGGCACATTCACCAGGTAGCTGCAATGCCTGGAAGCATGAAACCAAGCACTGGGGAGGTGCCAACCATCACTAGATCCATATCTGGTGTTATCTGGATGCCTGGAGGAGTGTGAAATGAGGCAGAGGCCTCATGGTCCCAGTCCCCCATTTCTTTCTGCCCCAAACAAAGGAGCCATTACCTCTACCCATGCAGGTGTGAATTAACGGACTTTGTGGCATTAACATAAACGATAAGATTGTCTATAGTCATCCCCACCCGCATGTATGCCTGGTGATGTAATGTAAAAGTTTGAGTACAAATATCACCCCAATTCTGGCCTAAAAAGTGGGACAGGATGAACTCAAAACCATATCATTGAACTGAACGGACTGATGAATTCGTTCCCTCTCCATCCCCACCACTTGGGTCACCTCGTGGGTAAGATTATTTACCTCATCTAACGCTGAGTGATATTTTTTTCTCAGGTTCATATACCCTGAATGTATTCTATATTTTCTCCTCGGGCTCATATACCCTGAGTGTATTTTATATTTCTCTCCTCGGGCTCATATACCCTGAGTGTATTGGTTTTGCTCCACTATATTTCTGTTCAAACGGGCTTGTCTGTTTGCCAGGCAGCCAGGCTCACTGTGGGCAAGTTGTTGGTTGTTGTGTTGGTGTTTGTGTGTTCCATATTGCTTTGTTGTTGGTATTATATTAGTTATAAAACCTTTACTGTACCTGTAGCTTTTTAATTTATCACCAGCAATCCAAAAGAACCTGTAAATGTTGCTGTAAATAAACAATTACTGTTTGTTTCCCGATTTGCGTCTGTCACATATTCGGTGCCGGCCTCACAAGACCAGATTTATTCTCCCCGTTTTCGCAACATTTGGCCTATGTGATAAGTGGTAAACTGGAGTGGTTGAGGACCACTTTCTCTTCTGCTGACTACTCTAAGGGCAGAACTTCAACAGAGGCAGAAGGAAGATGCAACAACTCAAAATGCTACAGTAAGATTTGCTATAGCTTTGCTGGCAAGGCCATTGAAATTGAGCCTAAAAAGGGATGCCTCTACATACGCCAAGTATATGTGAGATGTCACCAAAGCTCATTTTGTCTGTCTACTAAACATGCACAAATGGTTTAGTCTCAATACTGAATAGCCAAGTAAACAGCTGTTTAATCCAAGTGCCCCAGTCTGACAGATCTAATAACAATAGTAGATCATCAGAATAAAAGTTATAAATTCAATTCTGTATTTTAGCTAAAAGCCTGTCAGTTTAGCAAATAGGTAAATTTACCAGAAAACCAGCCCAGGAAGTGAAATTAATTTGTAAGGCAGTTAAATACTGTAGGATTGACATGGACTAGATTCATTCAAAGCTTCATGAGTACTGAATAATTTCAAATATAAGCTGAATCTTTTCAGAGACTTCAAGAATGAGATAAAAATTGTAAGGCTAATATTTATGTGCATATTTTTACCATGGTTATAATAAAATGCTCTCAGTCTCAAACCAGCAAAATGTTTTCTTCCCCAGTAACAACATAATTTCTGACTATAGAGTTTCCTGCAATAATTACTGCTATGTGGTTTATATTGCCACATGGTATGTTTCATCCATATGTCCCAAAGGACTTTCCTCAGGAAGATGAGTATTGTCAGCCTCCCACTAAATCAGAGAGATCTCGGAACGTATTTGCTTTATGTCATGAAGCATGTTGAAGAGACTTTCAAGTAAGCAGAGACTCAAACTGGTAGAATGCATAGTGCAATACCATACGTGAGTATCAGTAGCTCAGGTCTGCCCTAGCAACATAGGTGTGTAGCCCAGGACTGAGCCCAGGCTAAGAAACTCACTTCCTCAGGAGGTCTAATTAACAGTTTGCAAGTTGATAGTAGTGTGGTCTTATTGCCTCTTGGTCTACAGCCAGTTCAGTAACCATCACCCTCAGGAACATTGTGCAACCTTTTATCCTAGTGCTGATGTGTCAGAGGTAGTTTTGAGGGGATATTGTGTAGTCTCGGAACTGCACTAATGCCACTACTGAACCCACGTGTTCAGGATGCTTCTCCATATGGTTTCAATTATGCTACCTGCAATCTTCAGTTTGCAAAACCCCAACTATGCCAAGCAAAAGGTTCAAAACACAATTTATGAGCTCCAAGATGACTTTAGGGTTCTTCTTTTAGTGAGGTTTCCTAAAATGATTCAAAAATTAAGATATAATCATTTAATCATCTTATTGTGCACTTTTTAAAAGCAAAAACCTCATACTTCTGCTTCTAATCCAATTATCTACTAATAGCAAACACAAGCACTGTATTTTCCCCTCCCATACTTTTAGTCCTGTAGACGGATTATCAGTGATGAAGGTAGTTGGTACCTTGTTAATTTTCTATAGCAATTTACGTGAGTAGAGGATATTGCCAGCTCAGTCCAAATGCAAGGCGTTCGCAATAGGCTGTGAGCTTTCTTAGCATAATTTCTAATCCAGAAGCAGTAACAGCATTTCCCTTGCAGCATAAATATTCCAAGGAGATCCAATCTCTCCTTTCCTCTACAGCAGTTTTGAAGTTCAACGTTAATGCCTTCAAGACAGTTTTAGGAGGAGTTCATTCCAAAGTCAACATTATATAATGGAAGTGCACCAGTTTAAAATTAATGTGAGAAAGCAGGTTACTCATGAGTTAGCATTATGGTATACTAAAGCTGGACACCTTATTTCTACCTGTGTTTTAGTAAGAAAAACGTATATTGCATCATCCATCAAAGCTTATCAACTGTATCCACATGACTTACATTCTTATCCTGGAGAACACTCTTAATCAGAGTCAAGCTATTTTTCTTACTGGAAAAAGGTAAGGCAGGCAGTATAACAGCTTGAGATCTCAGTAACATTACTTTGTTTCATAAATACAGAAACAAGTATTTAAAAAAAAAATCAGACAAAACTAGTGAACTGAAACAGCCTTTCAAGCATTACTTTTATTCCCGAAGACATATACTTTTATTTTTACATAAATTCATGTGGGGTTTTTTTATTATATATATAAAAAAACCCAACCCAAAAAAGAAGAAATGTAACATTTCAACCATAACAATTCCGTAACAATTCTTTGCTTCACGTTGGAAGCCATCAGGTGAAACCTAGTTTTCGTAAGAAGCATTCCTATGAAAGAGCCGTTTTTGGTTAAGCCAGTCCTATGATGTTGACAAGCCAAGGCAGGGACAACTGCAGCCTTTCAGTTTACACTAGGACTCCAAGGTTGGGCTTTGATGCAAAGACTGGTGTAGTCTGTCATAGAGGTAATCAAGAGGTCATTCACAGCTGAAATACATAGACAATATCTACTTGTTGCTCAATTATTTACTCAGAAAACAGCTGCAGCTTTCACCATAATCTTACTGAATGTAGAACACAGGTCAATGTATTCAAGATGAAGCAGATCACAGAATTATTGCCTCTGGAAACAGAAGTTTCAACACCTGCTGAAGGAAGCTGCGATTTTTTTCTATGGAAATTAATGAGGGGAACTTCAAAACCTGAAAAAATAGCTACAGTCTCCTAATGTATATATCCTATTGTCTTTTTAAGAAAAAAGGTCTCAAATGATAGGAAACTCTTTCTGGAGGGCACATTGCTATTACAACACTGTCTCTTTAGCCATTTTGTGATATTCACAAGGTTTGCAAAGAAAAGATCCAGAAGTGCACACTGCTTACATGACACTGTAGAAGGATTTAGTTACAGAGCTCTCCAAGAAATAATGAAAAGTGTTCTTCCTTCTTCCTTTTTACTCCTGCTACAGGGGTTTGAACTAACTAAGGGGTTACATAAATACTGTAAATAAGATAAATATATAGATATAACAGCTTACCTGAATAGAGAATGACTTGAGGTAAAAACTGTAACTTAATTCCCTTTGATGATACTGATCATTAAAATGTGACCCATCCTTTCTAAGTTGTGCAACAGAAATTCCTTTCTGATGCTTTCTCAAGTTACTGATGAATTCCAGTTATTAACCATTATAGGATCCCTCTACACTTCTCTGGAAATGCAAAGCTGCTGAAGTTGCCAGCTGAGATTCTGCATGGTATGAGGTAATATACAGTATGCATAAAACCAGCCATGTATTGTGACCTTTATAAGACCATAACTTAACATAGAGGGGAAGTCAGGGCATGAATAATTGTTGGGAGTGCATTCTAGTGCACTGGGGAGATGTTAACACCTGAAGATATCTAAGCAGAGCTACAGTTTCAACTCAGTCTATATCACAGTAAAGGAAAAAAAAGGGAGAAGAAGAAAGAAAAAAAGAGTATGCTAACTAATGTGTACAGTTGAGCTAGTGTTCCCTCTCTGTGGTGCAAAAGTGAGACAAGGAAATACACATGGAAGACTCACACTGTTGTTTCTCTTGGGTAAAGTGCTTGGGAGCAAATTCTACTGGCTCTTAATCAGATTAAATTTCATCTCAAGGAGTATACACTACAAGATCTAGTCCTTTTTTATGAGTAATAGGCTTTCATTTTCACGGCCCTTAGTCTGGTGTGTATTCATTAAACACACTGACAAGAACTAAAGCAGCGGAGAAATACAAGAGAACCATGGATGACATCTTACTGTCTCCTGCTTACGTATCCACATTGGGATTTTGTTTTACCTTTGGTGTTCAAAAGCTGTTTTGCAGTGTCAAAGCCTATGCAGGATGAAGCAATATTTGAAAAGTAACAGTAAATCTAATTCTTATCTATGTTAAACAAACAATCCGAAGAACCCACTCATCTCCCTGTGAAGATTACACATGGACATGCAGAAAATAGTTTTGTCATTTGCTTCAAGGAACTGGGTTTTCACCTGGGACAGTGTCACTATCCCCCTTTTGTAGAACAGCCATACTATTCAGATCCCTCTTACTCGTGTTCTTGAGATTACTTTTTACCATACTCCTCTCCTGAAATGCATTGTTTGCTACACCTTTATCTTTGCAGGGGTAGGCCTTGCTTAGAACTTGATTTAGCAAAGTTTTACTCACATTTATCCATGCCAAAGAACCATGTCATTGTGACACTTCTAGATAAAGTCAGAATTAACATTTTCTGTAAAATAAAGGAAGAGGGCAAAATTAGTATTTGAGATGGGACAAGATAAAACTTCAGTGAAACAGAATGTAGTAATGTGCTTATATGTTAGAGTTGTGCTAAGAATCTAAAAAAAAAACCATGTGTGCAGTATATGGATAGGTGTGATTGGAGAAGTAGACGAATGGAAATTGGAAGAAGAGACCTAGAGAGCACTTACATAAAAGGAAAAGATGCTGGAACACAGTATTTTACAAATTTTATTACTTTACAAATAGTAAAGTTCTGGTATTCTAGTTTGTTTGGTCTGCCTATCTGTTGAGTAGAGCAGTGAATAATTAATTCTTAAATTCAACAAACCAGATCTATATCAGTCTAGATCAGTCTTTCATCTAGATCAGTCTAGATTAAAATGCCTTTAAATTCTGTTGATATACTTTTCACCACAACAGGTGAAGTCATGTAGTTCAACATAGAAGTGTTCCTTCCTTAAAATGTAGAACCAAATAAAACAGACAAGTAAAAAAACTCTCCTCAGTGCTGAACCATCAGAGCACTCACTTGAGGAAGTAAGAATCTGCTATGAATCCGCTATTTCGTTCCATCCCTTCCCTGAGATGTGCTCCTTCCCATGAGAAAAGACACGCATATGCTTTTTCTAGCTAAATATCCTGAGTTTGAGGCATATACTGCTGCTTAAACTGTTCCATATTGCAAGGAATAGTTAAATATTTATTTTACCAGAAGGACCATGACACTGTATCACTGCAGTCATATTTTTCACTGGGACAGAGACTGGCAGGAAATTCTCAACCATCTTGGGTGACTATCCCAACCACAAAGCTCTTTAACCACACTTACTCACTGACAATAATTTGTGTTTTATGCAAAGTGGAACAAAGATATCCAGAGGTTTTAAAGTATCTCAAATGCTCTAAAGCACGATGATTTAGGTACCTGTCTGGAAAATGAAAGTTCAAATGCTTTCAGTAGGGAATAGAACTGGGCACAGATTCCTCTTCTCCTTAGGGTACTTTGTACCTGAGCTTCTGTGAGTATTCCCAACAGTGATGTCCCTGTTTGAGAAGAGTAGCCTCTGGTTTGACTCTAGAATTCTTCCCCCACCAGACCTCCAAAATAGAAGCTGTCGAGTGAAGATTTCAGGCCAACTAAAACAGAAGTGAAATTCAAGGAATTTATTGTTCGGCCAAAAAAAAATAATTTTAATTAAAAAAATTGGTCAGCTTTACTACTTACCTTCATCTTTCATCATCAGAAATGCTCTATCAGAGGATTTTACAAGAGGAATAAAATTTGATTTGTAAAGGGGCATTCCATTTGAGATTACCTCAAATCACAGTTTTCAGAAGAGGTTGCTGTAATGGGAAGAATGAAAAACTAGTTTTCCTTGTTATTAATGCTGGCAGAGAAGAATCCTTCTTCACACATTTTTGATGGATGGAAATTGCTGTTAAAAACGGGGCAATGGAGGGACAATAACTTGAGAATTTTAAAATAGAAAGGGACTTTCTGGTATAATTTCTTGAAAATTAAACACTAATTAAGAATTGCAATTATATTTAATTTTTAATATTAAGCTTTTTTAATGTATTTGTGGAGATGGATACAATTTATTTATTTATTAAATGCCTAGGATTAATTTAATAGAGTAATTACCATATTCAATAACAGTATTAAAACAACTGCAGTATTTTCCATCTGTTTAATAATAGGAGGGATCAATTCAACTTTTTTTCCTTAGTATAATATTCATTGTTTTACATAGAAAGCTGAGTTTTAAGCTGTTGGCCCAGAAGAAACAACTCTTCTGAGCTTGGATTTGCTCCATCCTGCTTCTATCATGTAAACACACCCTTGCCCAGCCTCCTCTGCAGGATGCTGACTCAAATGAGGAAGAGGTGAAGCGACAGAGATTACAGGAATGCTGGCATGACTCTGTGGGAGGTCAGTGATACCCTCTGTTCACAGCCATGAGTACAGGCAAAAGCTAAGTTGATTTTTTTTCTAGAAACTATCTCTAGTGATTCAAACCAGACAGAAAGATATAGTTTACTGTTTGAATTATAGACCTAATTTTCTCAAAATTCCTTTGAGCAGGTAACTCAGAAAGTTCCCAGCAAGCCTCTGAAGTTTGATATATGAGGATCTGCCAACCCTACTTATCCATAAAAAGGAGAATCCTGCTTGGCAGCTTAGTGTTTTTCTTCATCTTAACCCACTCATATGGTATCAGAGTAGAAAAAAGCTTTGGCCAGAAACCTGTCGTACTCACGTAGAAGCTCTGGGGACTTGCTGCTCCATGGCAAGGTATATTAGATTCCACATGGTACTCACATCACACCTGACACTTGCTTTTATGGTCTCACTTGCTTAATTTTTTGCTTAAGGTTTTATCAAATCAGGAACTTACTCAGTAACTGTTGGAACTGCTTTGTATTTGACTCTTTCTGAGGGTGTCTCTATACCATAATATGGAGTCCAGTGCATTGTGGGCACACCTCAACTGCATTTATTCCAGCAAGATTTCAGTATCAGCAGTGTCCTGTTGTGGATATACTGTATGACATCCATGTGGACCAGGTTTTCTGCTAATTTACCTTCCCAGTCCTATAGGCTAATAGTCCACAAAGATGTCCAGCTGTGTCTACTGTCTACTACCGCTGGTCTACTACAAGACCCTTAGCAGGATATTTTAAAGCTGGCTCAGATGTATCTGCACAGCAGTGATTCCAGTACATATATTGCTAAGGATTTAAATTTAAAAAAGAAAAATTAAAGTCTGTCATACAGATCATCGATCCTGAAGTTTACAGAAATGGCGGGCAGTTTCCCTGCCTTCAGTGCTGGTAATGATTCCAACGTTAGGCATACCAGTAAGCACTGGAACAATTTATAACTTTGGCACTTAACCTGGAGTTATCTGGAGTTAAGATTGACAGCTAATTTTGGCACTTCTCAGTGACTACTTCAATGATATTCCTTTCACTGATATGCCTGTTTCCTTTAGTTTCTCTTATTTGCTGCATTCCATATTTTATTCATTAATAGAAATTTCACACATTCTTTCCCAATAAATATATAAATAAGATACATATACAGCTGGCAACAGGCTATAAAGCAATATCAAAATGATATATTGTGCCTGAATCCAACCTAGGGACTACTGTGAAATATATTGCAAAGGCTGAACCCTCTGATGGATAGTATCACTAAACCATTTGAACTGAAGTCTATGCCTTAAGGAAGACTGGAGGTATTGTAGAATCAGCACAAAAGTTCACTTTATATAATTTTCACCTTGAAAAATAAACTTTATTTTAGTCCAGTTTCACACACTGTAAAAGCTAGTTTGGAGGAGGTAATGCTCTCAGCCTTTGCCATATGCCACCTCCTCTCTCACTGCTGTCAGCACAGGGCATGTTTACACTGAAATCCAAAGGTGTGACTGCCATCCTGCAGTTATACCCTGGGTAGCTGTAAACTAGCTACGTCTCAGACCAGTGCAGCTGCTGGTAGTACGGTGTTCAACATGTAGCATGCAAAACCTGCCAGCGACACTGAGTAAATATTTAGGGCAGGTATACATGGAAATGTTGAGACGCACTCAACTCCTCTGTCTGTAAGGAGCAAGCTTTGAACTGAAAACAGGAAAGCTGCATTAGCATAGCACCAATCCTGCACTAACTAAACAGTGCCCTTCAGAAGAATTTAGAGTTTAGGAACAATACAGTGCTAACAGTGCTATATTATGCAGCACAGAGCTGGCTGGTGTCCAGCTGATCAGAGGAATTAGAACGGGTGTTCAGGTGTACACACAGACCTGCAGACCTGTCCTGAGGTATCCAGCTGGCCATGCTGCTGAAACCATCCTGCAACTGCATGGCTGCTTGCATTCAAAGTGGTCACTGAAAACTGACCTGGGGACATGCAAGCTGGCTGCAGTAACACATCTGAGTGCAGTGTGGACACTTATTTTGCACATAAATACTGAGGAACTAAGTTTTGACTGAAAAGAAACAGTCTTTTGAAGTTCCAGAAGTCTGGTAAGGGGGGGGGGGGGGGGGAATTTAGAGAGTGTGGTGGGGGGGGGGGGGGGGGTGTGAATCTATGTCAATTAGGTATGTCAATTAAATGCAAGAAATATGGTTATTGAAAGAAAACCTCCAGGTTTCTTATGCCTTTCTTTCATGTCTTAATCAATGTGCTGAGTGATATCTAGAGTTACTTACAGAGCAGTTGTGCTGCAGTATCAGTCAGGGGCTGCGGCAAGGATTGCTGACTTACGATGGAACCTGTTTTTAAATTAACTGAATGACTGTTGCTGAAGGGGGTAAGAATTCAAGAAGAATTTGAAAGAAATTGCATTTGGTCTGTGCTGACATAACCTTCAGGTTCAAGTATGTACAATCTCCCCTTTAAGATCCATAGGAGCTACTGTTTCTTGTGTTGGTTTTTCCTCCTTCTGACTCCTGTGTCTCTAAGTCTCTGTAGTACAATGCTAAAATTCACCTTATAAAAATGAAACTCTGCGTGAAAATAGAAAGGAAACACAAATTAGAAAAATTAAGTACAATTCTGGGGCAGAAAAAATTTGAAAAGAAGAAGGCAGGAAGGAAGGAAGGAAGGAAGGAAGGAAGGAAGGAAGGAAGGAAGGAAGGAAGGAAGGAAGGAAGGAAGATACAGGTCAAAGACTAGAAGTTGGAAATGAGAGAAAGGAAAAGAGCGCTTGGCATCTTGGGAGCCACTGGGCAACTACAGAGTTGCTTTGTTTGGAGATGTGGCATGACAATCCCTAACGTTCTGTGATTCTGTGAAGAAAGCAGAAATAGACTCCACAGTCCCCAGGACCTTCTTCCTCTTTCCATTAGAGCTATGTACATAGAAGGATTGCAAATTGTGTTTTTGCAACTCAGCAGGTATGACCTCGTTCCTCCTACACCACCAAGGTTTCTTATGGGGTATGGAGGGAATTGAATAAGCAAGGTGACATACACAAGTTTATTTGCACAGAACTCATCTCTTTTTTTATTCACGTACATTCACATTTGACCTCAATAAGACTGGAAGTGTAACATTAATCATTAAAAAAAAAAAATTAAAATACTTCTCCCATTGCTAATGAGCTTGTGTTGTTCTAGTTATAATTATCCATAAAAATGTGTGCAATGTCATGTCAGGCAATAATTGAATATCTGTGAATTATTATTATTGTTTTCATTCTACTGTGTTCTGTTTAGGTATATTGCAGGTAGCTACCTGCAATGTATTAAGCTCTCCTCAGCCTACATGCAAATGCAAGCACTTTCCAAAGCTGAAAATGCGCTGATCAGTATGGTCAAAATGTTCGTGGCACTTGTTGATCTGTGAACCTGATCTTCATTGAAAATACAAAAAGTTTAGATATAATCAAATAAGCATCATATGCAAACAGTGCTTTCTAGATCATTTTTTTTCAAAGTGAGGTTGATAAAAATGACTGTCAGATGCAGACTTGTGCTCAAACAGAATTAAACTGTCAGAAAAATAATCTTAACCTTTTGTCCTCAAGTCATGCTTTCTGTTCAGCATTGCTTTAAAAACCTGCTTGAACCAAACTTTAAATCGCACTGAAGTCAAGATAGTTTATGTAAATAGTTAAAAATTTTCCTGAACTAGTGCATAGATTGACAGAAATATACATGTTCTTTAATATATTTGCAAGTTCTTCCCCATTAGTTTGGAACAATATACCAAAGTAAACTTATGTGACACAGACAATAGATACACTTTCTCTTTTGTTCAGTTTGGATATACAGTATTTGAGATTAACAACATCCATTACCTCAATTAAATGATCCATATTTCTGCTGTATGGATACTCAAACCCTTCCACTCTCAGATGTAAATGTGTGATATTAATCAGTACTCCAGCAAATCAATGTCTATCTGTTAAGCATTAATAATGCACAATGCACTTAATGAAAATACATTTAGAAGTAACTGATCTAAATGAACCCAAGTAAGAAACTGGCTGTTGCTATGAATCATGTTCTGTACTGCGAAATCAGTCTCTTTTCAGCCCTGTTTCCAAAGCTCACCAGATGTTTAAAGCATCAAATGAGCAGTCTGGCTTTCACCGTTCCAAGCAATTCTTGAACTATCATAATAGATCAAAAGGCCTAAATGCAATTATTATAGAGATTAAAAATAAAAACACACTAAAGAGACTGTTATGTTTCTTTAAATGTAACCTTTCTCTCCTCATTAAAATGGTTATTGGTAAAGCCATTTTCCTCCCCCTGGATCTTACAGAGTAAAGCTAGTAAAAGAAACTAAGTACCATCCATTATTGCCAGCATCTGTAATTGTTTGTATTATGCTTTATGAAAAAAATATATAAAATGCCACGTTTGAACTCCAGACTATTAAAAGTGTCAGCTCTATTATATCATTTCTGAAGACTAATTTGCCTTTTTTTTCAGAAGGTTGTAATGAGCCAGGTTCATTTTCCTTTCTACCATTTATCTTTTCAGCGGTAATGGAAAATTTCCCCCTCAGGCACAGCAAGCTATTCTTATCTTAGACAATTAGGCAGAAATGAAAAGGATCATAAAGGTGAGATTTCTTCACAAACAATGTGATGTGCTGTATGCCATTTAATGCTGAGGAATATCTGACAAATTCTGAGTGGCTTATGAAGGTCATGTGGCTAACAGCCAATGCTGAATAATACTTCAGCTTTTTAACACATAAGAAAGAAGGTAGGCAACCAGGGTGACTTACAGTTATACTTAGTCTCTAGCTCTGCTGTTCACAGTATTTCAGTTTTAATAGAACTTGAAAAATTTACACTGACACTGAAAATAAAAAGAAACAAGCTCATGCAAAGCAAGTAATTCATTGTAAGGTAAAAGGAAAAACACACCTTTGCACAGGTTAATTTACCAGCAAAACTTACTTGGAAGGTTCTGCAGACATCAAGGTTTTGGATTTTTTTTCCTTATACTTTCTTTAAATGTGTTTTATTATTAAAAATTATATACTAAAGCAATTACTTAAAATTTATAAGGCCCATTAGAAAGAACGGGTGAATAAGTTTGTAAGAAAAAATACTTGCAGCATTCTTTTCTTTGTGCCCAACAAACAGCAAGGTGCAATACCTATACGTTAATTCCTTTGACAGACCCTTTTGGTGCCAGCATGTCCCTGTTTAGGTACTCTCTTGTACGCTATGTGAAATGACATTATCTTGTGATGTGACATTGTACATTGTGACTATGTAATGTGATGTTACCATGTGGCACCAGTGTAGCTAAGTGTAGCTAATTCCAAATTAGTTTTGACGTACACACCTACTATAATTTCCCTACCTTCTCAAATGCAGATAATGAGAATAATAATATGAATCTGTGAGAAAGAAGCAATGGCAAGAATTCACTGTGCAATAGCTGCTTAGTGATGTCTGAGAGCAGTGCTATCTCTCCGGAGGCACAAGGATTTGTAACTCTCCATGGAAGAAGGAGGAGATAACTCCCATTTACTGTGTGTATCACAGAATTAACATGGTATGCATATAATAAATAACACCTTAAATTATTTACCTTTTTTTCCCTTTCTTTTTGGACAGTAGCATTTTTAATTTACTTTGTGCCCTATAAATACAACAAAGCTATTGCTTTCTCTCTAAAAGACCATCATTGCTGCTGATTATCCCACTTCAGTGCAGAAAAGGTGGCAGGTAAAGCACTGCAAAGAAATGTTGCATAGCACAGTGTAATAGTACATACGTATTACAATAATACAGTAATGAAATACAGTGGTATTCTACATGCTACATATAATACAGTGCAGTGGGTGTCTAAATGTATGTTACCACTCTTACACCAAGGAGAAGACTTTACCAACTAAAGTGGATAGGGGCAGAGTTTCAATAGGAACAGAACTGTGCTCCAGTCCATTTTAACATTTCAGGTCTCTGAAGAAGGAAAAGTATTGGCACTGTACTTAGAGCAAATAGTTGCAATTAAATTCATTACTTAGACAAAATTACTTCTTTTTTCATAGAGAAAAATCCTAATTCTACAATGTTCTAGCTGAAGTCATAGAGTTGGAAAAGATCATGCTCCCCTGTGCTTACTAATACTCCTTGCTGTCCTTCAGATTTGCTGGGAAACTGTTTTGATGAGTGCTTGGTAACTCAGTTCCTTAAAGTCAAACTTAAATTTTGGGTTGGCCAAAATGTAATTGTATTTTTTTTAATAGATGGACATGTTTCAGAAAAAGAAATTGCATGATTTTATTAAAAATTATTTATCAGGCATAGGTTTCAAAATGGAAAATAAAATGGAGCATTTTTGTCATATTTTGTTGTATTACTTTAGAAAAGAAAAAAAAATGCTGTGCAAGCTCAGAAAAATTTATGTGATGTGTATAGGGAAGGCGCCTTAAAACTATGGCAGTGTCAGAATTGGTTTGCTAAATTTTGCTCCAGAGGTTTTTATGCCATGCCCAGGAAGGCAAATTGAAGTTGATAATGACAGAATAAAGGTGCTGATCAACTCCAATCGGTGTTTAACGACATGAGAGATTGCTGATAATCTTAGCATATCAAAATTGAGCATTGAAAATAATTTTAAACAACTTGGATACATTAGGTAGCTCAATATTTGGGTACCACATGAGCTCAATGAAATTCATCTTACTAAGTGCATTGACATCTGTGATTCTCTCTTGGAACATGAAGAAAATGATCCATTTTTGAAATGGATGATAACACGTGATGAGAAATGAATTGTCTACAACAATGACAAATGGAAAAGTGAATGGAGCAAGCATGATCAACCAGCTCAAAGCATTTAAAAGCGGATATTCACCAAATGAATGTTTATGCTGTCAGTCTGTTGAGATTTCAAGGAATTGTTTTCAAGGAATCAAACCATTAATTTGGATGTGCACTGTCATCAACTGATTAATTTAACTGATGTCATCAAACAGAAGTGTCCAGATTTGGTGAATCATAAAGGTGTTCTGTTTCTCCTTGATAATGCTAGACACATACAAGTTCGGTCATTTGTCAAAAATTGTTGCAGCTTGGACGAGACATGTTACCACATCTACCATATTCATCAGACCTGGCACCACCAGACTACCATTTGTTTTGTTCTTTCCAGAATGCCTTGAATAGTAAAACCTTCGCTGCTGATGAGGATATCAAATTGTTCTTGGAACTTTTTTTTGCCAAAAAAGATATGAAATTTTTTGAGTGTAGGATCATGAGGTTGCCTGAAAGATGGCAAAATGTAATTGAACAAAATGGACACTGTATTGTTTAATAAAGTTTTTGTTTCCCATGAAAAATTTGCCTTTCATTTACTCAGAAAAAAAAAAAACAATTACATTTTGGCTAACCCAATAGTTCAAATTGATATTTTATATTCTGTCTCATTTTCACCAAAAGGGAGCATAAAGCACCCACCTAAAGCAGTAAACCCAGAGAATCTGAGGCAGCGGTGCTACTCAGCAAAGCGGACAGGAAAGATTAGAGAGGAGGGACCAACTTCGATGAGCTGGTGGTTTTTAAGCTATAGCAGCTGGAGCCAAATAGCAATGTGTGTTTCCTCTGTACACATTCCACGCTGTTTTCCTGCTGGCTGTAGGGCCTCTCCATGCACTTCAGTCGCACCAGTGAGAATATGCCTGGTATTGAAGGTGAAGGTGTGTGATGAGATCATCTCAGTGGCTGTGGCCTTTCTACATTGGCTCGTATAGTTCAATCCAATTAACAGCATGTATATGCATACATGTACCATATACAACTGTCTGGACATTATTTTGCAGCACCTTCACAATGAATCCAGTTTACCACTTAGAAAATTATGTTCTGATTATGATCTCTGTTCCATGTATAGAGATATCTTTTCTCTTTCTGAGAACTGCTGAACTGGATGATGGTGTTAATTTTACCCTAGACTCAATATTTTCTGATTTATAAATCTTTTATATTGATGTATTCCTCACTTTAGTCAAGTGAGTCAATTAAGAAATGGGAGCTTATGACTCAGCTTTCTCAAAGTAGGGTTAGAGAAATCCCTCCACGCTTAGATGAAAAGTCTACATGTACATTGTTTGACATACCAAATTTACAGGATTATTACCATTGCCAGTTTGACATTTTACACTTCAAATAAATTCACCCATAGGCACAAAGCCACTTTACACAGATTTTCTTATTTAAACAAAATGTCACCATGAGAAAGAGACAAGCTGAGTAAAAACTACCACTATCCTGTAACAAAAGGGTGTTGAATTTTAAAATAGAAAGAACAAATTTTGACATGAATAGCATTGGCTGTCATCTGTAGAAGTGAATCAATTTGAGAAAACTTTTACAGGAAAAAGCTTATATTGAATGAATATGTCCTCTATTTTTTCTGCATGCATCCTGCATCCACAACATGAAGATTCATTAATATCAGTAAAAAATTGGAGTGAGAAAACTATAAAGAAAATAGGTAAGAATGAATTTTTAATTATGCTGCAGACTTTCCATTCTAAAATTAAAATAATAAGCATATAATAGGTTCTACTAATATATCTGCAGCAATTCTTATAGCTCTGCACACATGTCCCACAGCTGCTTGATCACAGGATTATGGTGATGCTTGGGAAGCAGAGGATAATCAGACAGCAGGGAAGAAGGCATGGAAGTGTACAGAGAAAGGGAAAAGAAAGTTGATATGATCTAGTGTGGCTAATAAGCCTACTCTGTAACAGATTCAGATAATGAAAGTGATTCAGAATTGTTTTCCTTCCACCACTGTGGCTCTGCCAAAGCAGAGACACAGTTTTAGGAGAGAGACTAATGTGATTGGAATAAGAAAGCCACATCTGGTTAGCACCTGCTTCAGGTCGCACACTGAGATGGTCCAGAAGTAGTTCTGTAGATACATTTGTGTGCTAATTATATGATAAGAAAATACAGGACTGTGTTGGAAAAAAATCCAGTAGTGATCCTTGCGTGTTTGCAGAAAACCTAAAGATCATCAAATATGCTGAACTCACACTATATAATGATTTTGTGACAAAAATAAATTATGAAGGTAAATGTGATCTCAGCTCATATCCAGAAATGCTTTTTCAAACATAACTCCCTCAGGAATGTGTCATGAAATATCCAGAAATTAACCCACCTAAAAATTGTCATATTTTATTCCCATAATTACTCATTGCCTGTCAGAAGAAAGAAGGTGACTTACAAGAGTTCTTTCGTCACAACCCTCAATGTTATCCTCCATCTCTCGCTAAAAGTAACAAGCTATCGTCAAGCAAGATAACCATTCTGATAAAATAGCTTGGAAATAAACTGAACTTTGCCTCACAGTGTGATCTTCCTGATGTTCCTATTGAAGTTCTTGATAGATATCAATACTTTATGCCCAGACATCAATATGGCTTTCAGAGATTATGCATCAAACAAGGTTGTCCTCTACATCAGTGAACAGATAAAAATGTGTTAAGGCTTGATATGGCGTTTGCTGTTCATATGCTGGAAGCCTTCAGAGACACTTCCAGAACATATCATGTGCAGGGCAGAGCTCTTGACAGAATATGAAAAATATTCATAATGTACCAAGTAACTAGCAACCAATTCTCTGCCACAATGATAACAATTCCTTTTTTATTTACTGTGTTTTATACCCAAGAACTTTTAATCACCATAAATTGTAACAATTAATTTTCTAACAATTAGTGAAAACACTTCGGAAGAAATCGCTATAACTGTGGAGAAGGACAAGGACATTTTCAAATAGATCAAAGAGGAATTCAGTCATACTTACAAACAGGCTTCTGACACTTGTGCAATGATTTGGAGGCATTGCAGCATTCATTACCTTGGAAAACTTAGTGTTTTCCACTTCATTTGGAAATATGAGAATTTCTAGTCTGCTCAACCTAAGCACCATGCTCACATATCTCTTAATTTCCAAACACTAATGAGGCCATTTCATTTTTCTGCAGGAAAGGATAAAGAAGATTCTGAAAATGTACAAAATATACTTTACAGTATTATCTGAAATACTTTCAGAGGCTAAGCACTGCCTGTTTCTAAAACTGCACTAGCAATGTCCTGTTTCCGGTTATGCCACAAGTGTAGAGCTGTTTCTCCAAAATGTCACACCTGGAAGGAGTTTTCTTCTCAAGATGGTGCAACAGCTATAGCAGCCAATAGAAGCTGTTTGCTATAAACCCACAGTCCTTAGTCTGAGCAGAACAGTGTGAATGGATGAAAGTTCACAGAAATGTGCAGACAGTGAAAGAATTTGTCAAATGGCATGCAGAAAAAGAGGACTAGAAGCTGCAGGTGACAGAAGAGTGCCACTGCAGAAGTAGACGGCCTAGCTGGTTAATACAAAGGCTAAATATCAATAGCAAAGAATGCAGAAGACCCATGTGCACACATAAATACAGGGCTGGCACATTCCAACATCATAAAGTTAATTTGTATGCTGTAATTATTCCTTAGAAGTGCACTTCAGCTGAAGGCCTTGTGATATATGTTACAAGATTTAAAGCAAAATCCATATCAACAGATGATAAAATTGCACATAGAAAAGAAGTTCTGAGAGTAAACATTAGAAGCTTGTGGTAGTGATAAAGACTTGTGGCAATTATTGATTTTTTACATTGCTTTTCCTGTTAATGTGACAGCCATTTGAGTCAAACCAGATGTAAAGGAGATACTTTCGAGACAATAGAGCATCCATTAAGAATAAGATGATACAAAACTTCAGCAACAAAGCTGCTCCTAGACTGATGTCCTTACAACACTGAATCATTTCAGAAGAGCTCCACATACCAAATCAGTCAGAACATGAATGTCTATGGCAACTCTTGTGCTTTCAACAAGTCCCATAGCTTTGACATATACTGACTCGAACACTGTAGCAGTGTACAACAAACCTTCCCACAACCAAAGACAGATCAGAGTTATTCTGAAGTGGTCAGACTCTTGGTTGTCCCAGAGGTTCAATGTGTCCTAGCCAGTCTTGAACTTTGGTAAGCACAAAGACATGAGAATTTAGCAGAATCAGAAAACAAACCCATGATTTTATGGTATCTTTTTTTTTCTCTTAGGCAATGCAATCCCTGTTATAGATTTTTTTTCCTCTTTCTTTCCTCAGCAATGCAGTGGTGAAATGCCTCTTAAAGCATAATTGTCTTCATAATGGTATAATTTCTTAAGGTCAACTCACAATGCTATTATAATTAAAATGTTAATAGTAAAATGACCATATGATTAAACCAAATCAGTTCACTATCAGTCAAAAAAGCAAACAGAATTATTAAATAAAAGTTACTGTTCAATCAGCAGATGCAAGACTGTTGTGCAGGGAGACTAGGACAGTCTTTCGAGTGGCAGAACTGTCTTAGGACTGTTCGGGTCTTTTCTGGCTGGTCAGCATCTTTCCATGTGGGATTGCTGGAGTCAGAAGGGCAACCACTTAAGTCACAAAAAGGAGAAAGAAATGGTGACTCGTTTGAAATTACAACAACTGCAGAGACTGCTCAATGAAGGACGAGTAATTACCATTCCACATTCATTGTTACATGTGTGCTTTGATTTTGATCTATTCAAATTGTAAATTCATTAGGGGGAGCAGCTGTTGCTTAATAACATGCACAGTTTCACTATAGGATCCTCATCAGACAACTAACAGTATATTTATTTAATAAATAACAATTTGAAGTTACTATAGATACAGAGAAGGTATCTGTGGTGTGATACATCTAAACACCTCTTTCTTACAGTGTTATTGCCTCTTATTTTTAAGTCTGCTATTTAGAAAGTGTCTAAATAGCTCAAAATGACCTTACCGATTTGACACTAAATCACAGGGAAGAGCTTCTAGTGTCAAAATAGTAAAAACAAATGCCAAGAAATCTATGGATATGTCATTGCAGAATAGAGCCTTCAGCTCCTGCTTAGAAAAACATCAGATTTACATTTACTTCAACAAGTAGTAAACAGTCCTGACAAGTGAAATGTTTATTATGTTTCATCCCTGAGAGGATTTAGAGGAAGATGTATACTGTTGTTTCTGAGAAGTTCAAATGCAGGTCACGATGCCATGAGGAGGGCAAGCCTGTTCAGCCAAAGCAAGCACACTGCCCTCCCTGAGGTGCTTTCCAGCCTGGGCCAGGTCTCAACATCTCTACTCACACAAACTGCTTCTTATCTCCCTTGTCTCCTACAGACAGCCACAGGGACAGGTTCCCTCTTGAATGCCTGGTGACACCTAAGACTGTATAAGAGGCACAGGCAGCCACGACTGCTTGCTACCAACATGCAACCTGATTTTGTTTGCTTGAAGTTTGCCATCAGGGCTTCTTCTTGCTCCATAGATTAAATAGTCTGTGACTCCTCAGAGGCTGTTTCCCAATTAGCTACATAGAGAATTTCATACACGACAAAAATATAAATATAAAAGACTCTTTCTGTCCTCATGTAGGTTTTTTGTTTGTTTGTTTGTTTCCAGAAATAAGTGCTAGTAATGCCTTTTGCTGTTGATTTTGTTTAGTGAAAATCACATTTCAGGAGGATTTGAGGTCCTCATAAGAAAAGAAAAAATTAAATAAAATGTGAACAATACACTAAATAAATGAAAGCTTAACCTTTAAAGACTGCAACTGGAAACTTTTAAAGGCTTTCACTGGATTGGTTTAATAATTCAGTTAGTGGAAAAGTGACTTTGGCCCTTCTAGTAGTGTTTAGCATGACATCACATTTCACATGTCATATTTTGACAATCTGTATTGAAATTTGGGGTAGTAATGGTCTCAGGTTTTAAAAATCTGTTTTACCACTTGATGGTATGATTTTATTTATACTGAAGAGTTGTTCTCTGCAACATAAAAACAGTGTGACCAGCAGGTCCAGGGAGGTGATTATCCCCCTGTACTTGGCACTGGTGAGGCCGCACCTCCAGTACTGTGTTCAGTTCTGGGCCCCTCACTATAAGAAGGATGTTGAGATTCTGGAGCATGTTCAGAGAAGAGCCACAAGGATGGTGAGGCGTCTGGAGAACAAGTCTTATGAGGAGCGGCTAAGGGAACTGGGGTTGTTTAGCTTGGAGAAGAGAAGGCTGAGGGGAGACCTCATCACCACCTACAACTACCTAAAGGGAGGTAGTAGAGAGGTAGGTGCTGGTCTCTTCTCCCAGGTGATGGAGGATAGAACAAGGGGAAACAGCACCAAGCTGTGCCAAGGGAGGTTCAGGTTAGAGATAAGGAGGAAGTTCTTTACTGAGAGGGTCATCAGAAGTTGGAACAGGCTGCCCAGGGAGGTGGTGGAGTCACCATCCCTGGATGTATTTAAAAAGCGGGTAGATGAGGTACTTAAGGATATGGTTTAGTGGGTAGACAGGAACGGCTGGACATGATGATCTCAGAGGTCTTTTTCAACCGAGCCATTCTGTGATTCTATGATTCTGTGATTCTGTGATATCATATTATTCTTAATTTAACTTCATAAATGTAGCTAAATCATTCTAAATATGCTTGGCTAAATACATTTGGATTTCTCTTGAATGCAGAGGCCAAAGTCTAACAACCATTGATGTCTAAGCATCACAGAGAGTGCTGCAGGAAGCCAGAAATAAAAATATACCATTACAAATGTTCAATCTTCCAGTACTTTCTCTCTTTTATGAACTACTCATGTCATTGGGATAGGCATAGTTCCTTTTCTTTTAATTTCCCTCAGACTGTATTAATTTATTTCCTGTGGGGTTTTTTTGGTTTGGTTTGGTTTGATTTCATTTGGTTTTTTTCTGTCTACAAACTAAGAGTAGGTTAACGCTAGGTTAGAGGTTGGACTTGATGGTCTTAAAGGCCCTTTCCAACCTAAATGATTCTATGATTCTATGATTTTATGTTCTTTTGATTGCAACACCTATTTCTTTACCATAGATCCATCATTTACAGTTGAGAATTACAATGTACACAAATGTAAATTGCACATAAACATGAACTAATGTTTCTGGTCACACTTCATGCCCAGTGTTGGAAAAAATAGCTCTAGACATTTTAGTTGTGCAGACAGGACGGTAGCAACTGAAGTGGTCTCCCTTCTGTTCTCCTGTCAAATACAAAAAACCTTTGAATCAGTTAATCTTGATACTATCAAGCACTATTATATTCCTAAAGGCATTCTTTAACAAATCATTTTACTGTCTGTTCAGTTTCCTAGGTATCTGCTACTCCTAGCGAATAACACTGAAGTAACAGACACATCAGCTGTTCTGACCTTTAACTGTAAGTACTCTAGCAGACATCTTTTATTTTCCCTTTTTGTTTACAAGATGTCTGTAGAAATGTAACAAAATGGTCAGGTTAGCATATATATACACAACTTGTTTTTCCTTGTAGTCATGAGATTTTCAAGGAGTTTTAAAGTTTTGCTGTAGCTCACGCAAGGCTCTATTTTGTGACTTTTGACTGGTGCATATGTATAGACAAACCCTCAGAGGCTTCTTTTATGCTGCCTTGAAACATGACTGCATGAAGCTATGGAGATCTGTATTGTTCTGCCTAAAAATCAAACTTGCAACACATTCTTACAAAGAAGCAAATCAATTTTGCTGAAAAGTTTATTCAGAAAATAGTTAAATTTCCAAATAGAAACTTGGAAAAAAAGTAACAGTTTTGTGTCTCAAGAGTACACATTTCATAGAGGTTTGGCATTTAGCATAGACAGAGACCATGAAGGTCTCTAAGAAACTGGAATACAAACCTGTAATGGCATAGTTTGCTCATTGGCATGGCTATCTATGTAACAATTAAAACATCACGCAATACCAAAAGCAGACTTAAAGATATAAAATATAGTTGTGACAAATGAACTATGTTTAAATCTGGTAAAAAAAGCCAGGGATAACCAGTCCAATGTCAATGTTATCATGGAAATTCATCAGCCTACCACAAAAGCATCAGAAGAAAACAGGGCTTCTGCTACAGAAAAATATGGCCATTCTCGTTCTCATGAATATCCTTTGACTGCACTTCATTACTTGAGACTCATTTAGGAAACAGTTGATAAAACTTTTGGTTTTAACTTGTGAAGTTGATGCTGCCTCTGTTTTGTAGTTTTGTCAGTTGCGCTTCACCTTGACAATGTCATTGGTAAGCAGTGGTGTTTGCAGGTGTTCCCTTGTATTTGCTTGTTTCAACACTCTTCTCTCAAGTCTTGAAAGGAAAAATGCATCCATTTCAGATACACAGTCAATGGATCTTCTTCCTACACAGCTGACTCTCACTGACATTGTCCTGGAACTGTGCAGTCAGAAACAAGATCCGTTACTTTACCTAGGAGAGTTGATGAATTTGGACCTCAGTCATGGGACAATTATTTTTCTTAAGAGTAATGCTTATGCTCTGAATGCAAACCATGGAAAAGCATCACAGAGCAGCTGAGGAGGGAGCGCACCTCTAGGGATCCTCTGGTCCAACCCCTGGCTCAAGGCAGGATCAGCCTGAGCTGGTTGCTCAGAGAAATATTCAGTCAGATTTTGAATATCTTCAAGGACAGATACTCCACAACATCTCTGGGCAATCTGTTCAACCACCCATTACAGTAAAAAGGTGCTTTCTTATGTTTAAACTGAATTTCCTGTATTTCAATTTGTGCTAATTGCCTCTTGTCCTATCACTCTTCCTTTCAGGTATATACATGAACAAGACCCCTCTGAGCCTTCTTGTCTCCAGGCTGAACAGTTCCAGCTCTCTGAGGATCTCCTTGTATGAAAGGTTAACTCCTTTAATCATCTTTGTGGCCCTTCACTGGACTCGCTCCAGCAAATCCTTGTCTTTCTTTTACTGGTTAGCCCAAAGTTCCACAGGCCAGTTGTGGACTCATCAGTGCAGAGTAGAGGAGAATTGTCACCTCCTTCAACCTGTTGGCAACACTTCTCCTAACACAACCCAGGATGCAGTTGGCCACCTTTGCTGCAAAGGCACATTGCTGACTCACAGTCAACTTTTTGCCCATGAGGACACTCAGGTTCTTCCCTGCCAAGCTGCTTTCCAGCCCCAGTGTAGACTGGTGTCTGGGGTTATTACTCCTCTGATACAGGACTTCGCATTTCCCTTTCTTGGGCTTCATGAGGTTCCTCTCTGCCCATTTATTCAGCTTGTCAAGGTCTCTCTGAATGACAGCTCACCCAAGCAGTTTAACAGCTACTCCTCCCTGTTTTGTACCATTGGCAAACTTGCTTTTCCCAGTGCTCGTGTCTTTAATGAAGATGCTAAACAGTATTAGCTCCAGTACTGACCCCTGGAGCTCAGCACTAGTGGCTGGTCTGCAGCCGGATGTCACACTGCCAATCACAAACTTCTGGGCTGGCTGTTTAGCCAGTTTTCAATCCACCTCGTTGTCCGCTTAACTAATTGGTACCTAATTTACTTAATTTGCAATTCATCAGCTTTTCAATGAGAATATTATGTGTTGAAGTGCCAAAAGTCTTGCATTTCATTTCATTTTTAAGTACTCTTGCCAAGGAAACACTCAGACATACTCATGAAGTTTTTGGTCACTATTTCTTATGGTATAATTTTTCAAAGAGAATATTTTTGAAGTAATTTGATTAATTTCTTCCTTAATTTACAGAAACTTATGACATTTTAAAGTTTGACATTTAGCGAAATATAATGTGCAGAGATCAACATGCTTGTTAATGTCAACATTTCAGCTAGTTTGTCAGTTATAAGAATTTTGAATTAATGTTTACCAAAAAAAAGGTTTTGGCAGGCCCAAGTGATTTTTTACCAAATCCTTTATTCATGAGAATTGTTGAGATTTTGACTCTCTCAATTTACACTGTGCCTTGCTAAAAATCAAAAAAATAGCAGTGCTGGGAAAAGTTTGTGTTGTTCAGCTTCAGTAGCTGTATATGACAGCCTTTGTCTTCCCAGAAACCCAGATATAATCTATCTTGTCTATGCTTACATAAAAGATTACCATTCTGTATTCATTCTTCTCATCTTACTTTGAAGCTGTGCCGTGTACTCTGTTTATGTGATCCAATTAAAATGCCTTCATGTTTTAAAGTAGCAGTATTCATAATATTTAGAAGAGTAGTCCACTGTTGACAAATCGTAAGTTGCTATATTTCTAAGTTAGCTATAAAATGCAATTTTAGGTGAGGAATTCTAATAGAAAAGAATGTAAATCAGAAAGAAATAATTGCATTGTGTTGTTGGTGAATGTAATGCATGAAATCCTGGGCTCACTGAAGTTTAAGAGTTCTCACTGACTTGAGCAGAGACAGGGTATTATCTAATGCATCCAATTCTGTCTTTCACATGCATTCCTGAAGAGACAATTATGTCTTTCATATTAGTATTTTGGCAGTCTCAGGAAGCCTCAATGAACACTGCATTCTGATAGGTGTTACACTTTCATGCATCTTATTAGTCTAACACATGTCACTCCACAGACTGCAGTAGGATCACTGTTATACAAGTTTTTAAAATGACATACTGGGTTTCTTCCTTACAGGGCAGCCACATTAGGTTTAAAAGCTCCTTTCAGGAGATGTTCTAGCCTATTCTGAGACTGCCAGTTTTCACACTGGATTTTGCTCCTAGCTGAACACACATACACATTCCCATGCAATTCAGAGATGTGCCAGGGAACACAGGAAAGCAAATTTTCTTGCCTTTATAGTTCTTAACAGCCATCAGACCCTGGTACTTTAAAATTTGAGGGTTTAATCTAAAGAACAGTTTATAAGTAGGTTTAAAGATTACTTTGAGCAGATTTCTACATAGAAACTCCTTTCACTAAAATAAACTTAAAAAGCAAACCAAAACAAACCACACAGGTGGTGTCCTTCATTGCCTGAAGATGTCAAATGAAAGCTTCCCACACTGAAGAATGGCTTCTGCTTCCATATACATGGTGCACAGAGCTCTCAGGTGAGTGACAGAAGCCACAGCCTGTGCCTGTGACATATGCCACCACAACTGCTGTAGTATGTAGTATGCATAGTACCAAATAAAATGCAATCAAGCTTATTAAAGTACTGTGCACAGGATCTCTGGATCTGGAGATATGCTATCTCACACTAAAATCTAAGCTTGCTTTTATTGGATGGTCATATTGCTATACGCAGCCAAGGATATTTCAGATTCCACAGTGTAATTAAAAAAAATCCCCCAAAACCTGTATTGTGATTAGGATCACTTTTCTCAGTAAAATAGCTCCTCTGTAAGTTTCCACATGAAACTAAGTTCTGAGAATCTGTGCCAAATTAGGTGTCCTGGGTCTTCAGGTTCTTGATTTTGTTCACTGAATGGGGTCATTATAAAGAACACTAGTCTTTATTTGTTGTTCCTTAAATTAGGACATGTCAACACCTGATATTTCAGGATGGTAAAATGCAAATTTAAAGTGGAATAGATATTCTTGAGCAATCACATGCTCAGACATGCCTTTGCACTAAGAACGAAGTCCATGTCTCCTCAGACATTCACTTCCTTGTCAATAAATATGATGGTATGATCTGTGCTCGTTGGTCTGGAATTTAGATTATTAGTTTATTAGTTGTCAAAGCCTAGATAAGATTCTACTTCTTATAAATACCCATGTTAAACTTGAGCAGGTAACACCATTAAATTATTAATAACTTTCCCAACTGGAACTCAAGTGTGTCCTGTTCCATGTGTGAGTAGTGATGCTTTGTCTTTCATTCAGCTCTATTCTTTCAAGGTAATACTTCTATATATCTATATTATGCCCATTGTAAAGATGATGCATACCACCAATTTACAGAACGACATTTCTATTTTGAATTCTACTTAGCCATATCCACCTTAAAGACATTTCTTAAAGCAGAACAAATATAGTTTTCAGAGCCGAGAAATTTTAGCCATGATATATTGTGGTGGGTTGATCCTGACTGGACAGCACGTGCCCATCAAAGTTTCTCTATCACTCCCCTTTTCAGCTGGACAGGGGAGAGAATTTAATGAAAGGCTTGTACATTGTCATGGTTTAGACCCAGTGTGCAACTGAGCACCATGATGTCCCAAAAAGTGGGATAGACAAAATAAGGACTGGGAGGGCTTCTCATCACTTAAATGGTCACAGGCAAAAGACAGATTCATCATAGGGAGAAAACCAAAATAATTTTAATTTGTTACCAGTAATATCAGAGTAGAACAGTGAGCGATATAACCAGATCTTAAAGTAAAGCACCTTCCACCCACTCCTCCCTTCTTCCCAGGCTCAGCTTTGTTCCCAGTTTCTTCTCCTCCCCCTCTTTGCCAGGGGCGAAGGGAGGATGGGAATGGGGGTTGCAGTCAGTTCACCTCATGTAGTCTCTGCTGCTTCTTCCTCTTCAGGGATAAGGGAAGACTTCTCTCAGCCTCCCTCTGCTTCCATGTGATGCCCTTCCCATAGGAGAAAAGTCCTCCACAAAAGTCCAAATGTGAGTCTGCCCACAGCTGCAGTTCCCTCATGCACAAACTGCTTCAGCCCAAGTCCACAAAGCTCCAATCTGGGTTTGCCCACAGTCACAGTTTCCTCACACATGAACTGCTCCAGCACACACTGCCCAGAGTCCCGGCTTCTTCAAGGGCAGCCATCACCTCATGTAGATCTACCCCAACCGGTGAACTTTCACAGGCTGCAAACCAGTCGACCTGCGCTCTCACCACGGGTTGCAGGGGGAGCCTTCGCTCTGCGCCCTCCTCCTCCCTCCTCTCCTTTCTTTCTTCACTGAGCTTGGGGTTTTTTTTAAGTTGTTCTCAGCTCCCTCTCCTTTCTCCACTGCAGGTCCCTTCTGATGGTTTTGAAGAGTTCCCGGCTCTCTCTTTCGGGCCAGCTCAGGCTGGGGCTGCAGGGTGAGAAAGAGAGTGAGTGAGCGAGAGAGTGCAGAATCCAAACCAAAACCCAATATATAGGTCAAGATAAGGACAGGGAGAGATCACTCACCATTACTGCCACAGGCAATGCAGACTGGACTTGGGGAAATTAGTTTAATTTTTTACCAGTCAAATCAGAGTAGGATAATGACAAGTAAACACTAAATCTTAAAACACCTTCCCCCCACCCCTCTCTTCTTCCTAGGCTTAAATTTACTCCAAAATTCTCTACCTTCTTCACCCCAACCCCCACCTCTGCAGGGGGATGGGGAACAGGGGTTGAGGTCAGTTGATCACATGTTGTTCTGCTGCTCCTTCCTCCTCAGGGGGAGGACCCCTCACACTCTTCCCTTGCTCCAGCATGGGGTCCCTCCTACAGGAGACAGTCCTCCATGAACTTTTCTAATGTGACTCCTTCCCACAGGCTGCAGTTCTTTACAAATTGCTCCAGTGTGGGTCCCTTCCACAGGGTGCAGTCCACCAGGAACAGACTGCTCCAGTGTGGGTCCCCCATGGGGTCAAAAGTCCTTTCAGTAGACCTGATCCAGCATGGGCTCCTCTCTCCATGGGTCCACAGGTCCTGCCAGGAGCCTGCCCCAGTGTGACAATCCCACAGGGTCACAGCCTCCTTTAGCTGCATCCACCTGCTCTAGTGTGTCTTCCTCCACAGGCTGCAGGTGAGTCTCTGATCCACCATTAACCTCCATGGGCTGCAGAGAGACACCCTGCCTCACCATGGTCTTCACCATGGGCTGCAGGGGAATCTCTTCTCCAGCACTTGGAGCACCTCCTTCCCTTCCATCTTCACTGACCTTGGTGTCTGCAGAGTTGATTCTCTCCTCTCTCTGGCTGCAATTGCTATTGCACACTTTCCCCCCATTCTTAACTATGTTATCACAGAGGCACTACTAGCATCACTGATGGGCTCAGCTTTGGCCAGCAGTGGGTCCATCTTGGAGCTGGCTGGCATTGATTCCATCGAACTTAGGGGAAGTTTCTAGCAGCTTCTCACAGAAACCATCCCTGTAGCCCCTCTGCTGCAAAAACCTTGCTATGAAATTCAGTACATACCTGAAGCTGATATTCATGTCTTTTGTGTCCAAATCAAAGAGCAGGCACATCACTTCTGCATCACTAACATTAATGACACAGGACAGACAATCAGCATTCTATAAGTAACTGCCACTTGGGAGCTGGTTGTGCCACTTTGGTCAGTGTGTGATATGAAAGTGAAACATGACACTGGAGGGGTTGATCTGACCGAGGTGTCTCACTGATGCACTTCATAAATCAGCTAGAGACCATGCTAACTTTATAGGTATGAAATCTTACTGGAAATGTTAGCATATTATTCAAAATGCTTTGAAGTTATGTAAATTAATGCTACAAGTTCATTTCTACAGATAGCTATATCTTAAAAGGAGTTGCATGGGACTTTTTTTTTTGTTTTTCTTAGGTTTCAAGTCAGTCCAAATAGGTTTGCAGAAGCAGAAGATGAATCCTATAAGCACCAAAAAATTCTCACTCTACTGGTACAAAGTCTCTAGCACAGGAGAGTTCCAGTAAATCCATTCGTTAATCTTAGACCTCATGTGTAGTCTGCTAAAAGTGAAATCATCTTCAGGCAGTCTGAAAGTAAATTGTGATGCTAGTCTTTAGGTTGCAGCTCATCTTGTCTGGCTTTGGTGGGTAAAACAGAATGAACAGGATAGGATTTGAGCCCATTCTGATTGCTACAGGGAAGTTTGACAGACTCTCATGGACCTTTATTACTTTCCATTTGGGTGCTTGTCAAAATTGACAGAAACTACTTAGACAGCCAAGCCTTTCCCATACATCTCTAAATTACCTCACTATGCCAAAGGTTTTTATCAAAATAATTAAAACTGCATAAAGGTCAAGATTTGCTCTTGACAACATTGATTTGTGAAGCAGTGAAAAATACTTCAAGTCTTTCACAGCTTGCTTTGAACCCACAGTTGTGATCCATCTGAACTGCAAAATGTCACAACAGTCACTGGAGGAAAATCTGCAGAAGGATTTTGCCCAACATGATCAACATAAGTATGGCCTTTGAGTTGGTATATAATGAAACTTGTAACTACTTAATAAAAAAGAAGCATGAGAAATGTGACCTGAGTGAGACATAAATCATAAGGCCCTTTCTTTCATTAAATAGCAGAATCAAGAAGGTTATTTTATTTTTAAATAGCAAGCTTTTCTCATTTGCAAAGATTCACATTTTAAATTTAGTATCTTTTTGACATAACTAAGGATTGTTGCCCAGTACATACACTGTGGGTTACTTCTGAGAGAATTGGTTGCTAGTCTTTAATTTTCCTCTCTTTTCCTAGCTGCACCATTTTTCAAAATCAATGTGAATTGGTCATCATTTTTGCCTTCTTTGAGAGAGGTCTGAAGAAAAATGAAGCTGCTTAGCAAATTGCCTCCAGCTGATTTGTCACTCTTATATAACCTGGGGAGTAGAATTAAGCAATTTGAGCATATGTAACATGACACATCAATTCCAACCTTTAGAAATGATCCTACTTTAGGGAAAGGTAATACGAAGATGATGATAATAGATTCTTATTGAAAGGTGTGTAAAACTTAGTTCAGATAAAGGACAGTTATATAAATCTGTCTCTAAATGAAGTAATCAGCTTAATTGCATGCTTGCCTTTAAGCATACGCATCATTCTGTTGAGCTGAAGGGGAACTGAGAAAGCTGCAAGAAGTATTAATTTGTCCAAACAGAAGTAGGGAGATTAGTGCTACAGGCTGTCAAGCCATGTGTCTGCTGAAGGTGAGACTGAATTTCAGTCTATGCTCCGAAATTTTGCTGCAGGCTAATCTCCCCCTGCTAATAAAGTGAGTGTGTCCTGGCTACAGAACTGGTCTTTCTCTGTGCTCTTCCTCACAATTATTTGCTCCTTCCATGTAAAACATAACAGTGTCAACAGAAGAGGTTGTAATTAAATCATTCACAGAATAGAACAAAAACATTGGGGGTCCTTTGTGAGTTTAAATCCTATCATTCACAGAATAGAACAAAAACATTGGGGTTCTTTTGTGAGTTTAAATCCCTTTGGAGAAAAGAGGACAACCTCGTTGCCCTTCCCATGTGGGGATATTCACTGTGCTACTGGACGAAGTGGGGAGGAGAAGAGTGCAGCCCTGCAGTCATTGCCATTCTTGTGAGGTTCAGACAACTGCAGATTTTAAAGGTGAGTTCCTGAGTGCTGATGGCTTGTTGTGTCTCCTCAGGCCAGACTTTGGAGCAGAACCCCCTCAGCAGGGTCAGATTGAAGTCCAGTTCCACTCCTCAGCAGCTACTACCAGGTAATTTAAGTGGTTTGTTGCTCAGTGATACTTGGTGCAGTTTTAGTTCTTCCCTTTTCTCAGAAAACGGTCTGTCTGAAGACTGAGTGCCGTTGGAAAGCATGGTGACTAAAATGAAACTCTACAGTGCTAATCACAGTGGATTTAACTCATTGCCACTGAACCATTAAACATGTGTGCTAGATGTCCCTGATGCTGTGCTTCCCACCTACAGCAAAGGGACCATTAGCCCCTGTCTATGTTGCTCAGCCAACTCCTGTAAAAACAACCCCGGGCAAGATCAGTGTTGTCAGCATCAGATGGATCTTCACTCTGTGAGCTGAGTCTTCTTGAATTATGGTGCAATATACATCTACAATAGAGTCAGTATGCACCATAAATATCACAGCCTTAAAAGCACACTTGGCTGAATCCAGTCATGGCATATCAGGCACAGAAAGTGTGCAGAATTCAACAAAGCCTTGTCACACTTGCCCCAAGAGTTAATTTGGCCTGTTATTTTTCTTGTCCTGTTAACATTTATTTGCACCCAATAAGGCATGAAGTCATTACTTGTGGTATATGTCCTAACATTTAATCTCATGATATTGTATTTTAATTGGACAGAAAGAGTATCTAAATGTTTCTAATTCCCTAAGGATGTGGTTATTCAGTAATAATGACAACCCTTGAAGCTCCTCTTATTACTTTTATTAAAATAAAATACTGCATGACTGAAATACTACATATTTTCTAAATTGCACCAAAATTAATTTGATGGTTTAAAAGAGAAAATTGCAGATTTAGTTCATACAAGACTGCCCACAAGTAATACTTTATAGAGCATCTTTCACATGCCAAGTCCCCTAGCTATAAAGTGATAACACTTCAGACACTCAAGAAATGTGGTTGAGGACATCACATCTTTATAGACCCCATGAGGAATCCATGAGGCTTGGACCAATAACTATGGTTTGAGGCTTCAGCCTTTGTTATGTATATTATATATCATATGATCAGCTGGAAATGAGGCACAATTTGCTGTCACCTGCTGGGCCTTAGCTGATTAAGTCACTCTATGCAAATCACAAAGAAAAGAAATTGCAGAAAAGAAGCTATCACTCAAGTTTCAGCTTAGTCCTTTGGGCTACATCTATGCTAGTCAATGAAACAGGGCAGGACTCATTTTCTGAACTGGAGAGTAAGAGGCAAAGCACGGTCAAATGCACAGAGCTAAATCTTCTCTTCCTCTTATGCCCAAATAGAGGAGTCATAAGCCCTCCTGACACAGGCACAACCTAGGACCACCCTAGGTGCACACCAAGGAGGCACCCTTGATCCAGCCATGAGCAAGAGCATGCCAGTTCCTTGGCCATTCCTTCTTACTTGGATAGATGTCACACAGACCGTGAGTGGGAGAGTACAGGGAGTTGTCACTAGAAAGGAAGTGAACTCAGGTTTGAAGTCTGATGCAGAAGCAGCAGGAAAAGCTAAACATTTAAGAGTGAACTCTAGCTGATATAATTCAAATTATGGAAAGGATTTAAGTAGATGGAAACATAATGAACTTTGCTAGAATGTGTGAGGACATCAACACTGACTCATAATGGTCTCCTTGCGGTAAAAAGAAACACCAGGAGACCTTTTAAAACCCCAGTGTTCTTGTTTTTCTGTTTTAGTGAAGATGCTATGAGAGCAAATGGAGCCCCAGAAGAGCCTG
Source organism: Mesitornis unicolor (assembly GCF_000695765.1). Taxonomy (NCBI): domain Eukaryota; kingdom Metazoa; phylum Chordata; class Aves; order Mesitornithiformes; family Mesitornithidae; genus Mesitornis; species Mesitornis unicolor. The sequence goes on along the minus strand of NW_010160582.1, from coordinate 20,061 downwards.
CCCAGCAGAAAGCATCCCCTCCTGGCAGACACATTGCCTCTCAGCATTAATTGCAGTGTACCAACTCCTGACAGCCTTTTAATAGGCAAGGCAGGAGGGAAGGTGGTATTTTGTTATAGGTCTTTATAAAGTACTAAAAGGCAAATTTAAAATGCTCATTACACATAAGTAGCTCCACTCTACTTAAATATTGGCCCCAGGTTTACTTCATTATCCTCTTACCAGTAATTAAGCTACCTAGGGACAATCAGCAAATAATAAAATGCTATGGTGGAGGAAATTAGTTTAGACTACAAAGAATTGAGTGAAATTATTGTGCAGAATAGAAGAAAGTAACAGCATATAAAAGATATTTAGCTATCTCTAGATAAATACAGTCCAAGGGCCATAATATTTCCTCTACATGAAGTATACAAATTGAAGGTTTGGAGGAGTCCCTACTCATTTCTTCTTAATGCAGTTTATTAGGTAAATATGACCTTTATTCCCACTAATGTCTGATCAAAGGACTGATCAATGGTTCAGTTGTCCACAAATCAAAGGATAAAGGCAATGCTTGAATGAAGCATAAGTCCTCTGTCTACCTGTCTTCCACTCCATTGACTGAAGAATAGAGAGACACAAATGCATTGAATAAGCTGATTTCTCTTGCCTTGATCTGGAAACAAGCAAAGTGTTTGAGTCAGGACATCCTGGAAATGAGGCCAAGAGATGGCTAGTTGTGTCTGTGCTCTCTTTTTTCATCTCCTGCTTCCAGCATTGCTCATGTAGGGAGACTAACTTTCGTTGCTTCTCCTAGGCAAACGTTCCTGACCCTGAGTCCTAGGCAGAGCAGAATAGGACATGTCAACAACTGGGTACAAGAAGTGAAATTGCTTGAACATTTGTGTTGATTTTATAGCATATACTCCAAAAAAGGAGTAAGATATGACCATTAGAGAGAAGGAAAAGCAGAAGTGGGGGAGGAGATTTTATTTCATGCAGCAGCAGTAATTCCTAGTTAAATTATCTCAGTTCATTTGTCTGAACTAGATTAGAGGCCAAGTGACACACAAAGGATATAAAACCTAACACTTGACTGCTCCTTCTCATCCACCCTGCAAACACTGATGTAAAATCTGTGGGGGTTAATTGATTCATACAGATGTGAGAGAAAAATCAGCCATCAGAAGGCAGGTAAATTTCCAGGGGCAAAAGTGTTACACCACAAGGGAGCTACATTAAAGGAACAACAACCCACACCCTTTTAAAACTCAATAAGTGACAAACCACAAAAGAAACTGAGTACCTGCATGATGCACTTTAAAAATAATCATGGCCTGGACCTTAAGTGCTGTTGGGTGTTTTCATCAATTCATCAGTTACTGGAAGTGTCTGTGTATGGTTGCTGTTTTAAAGTGATGGACACCTTTGATACCACAGGAGAAAAAGACAGACTCTCTCCTCTGTATGACTCCTAAGCACTTAATATGTTAATACAATGTTTTTTCTACAGAACACAGCTCCCCCTCAAAAAGCTGATTTTGTTCAATTTCACACTGCAATGGGCAAATTGAAGACAGCTGGCTTTACTCATCTCTGATTTTTTTTTTTTGGGATTTCAACCTGCTCTGTTTCATGTTCCAGTGGAAGGAGAAACAAATAATACAGTCAAACTGCTAACAATGTAATTATGATTTTGTTATTGTGCCAGTACTGTACAGTCTTAAATGTTTAGGGCATATATGAAGTAAGGCTCTGTGAAAACAAATGTATCCATGGCAGGGCAGGAAGATCCACCTCGGTTTAGTAACTCCTTGATTATATGTTAGGGCTTTAAAATAGAAAAGAGCTAAAAAGGAAGTCAGGTCATTCCCTATGTTTATATTTCTATTTATATTCTCTACTGTCCTGATGATATTACCATCAATCCAATTCTATGATAAGGTAAAGATATTGGTATATTTCTGAAATCCAAAGCTCCTGAAATAATGTATTATAACTCCTTCTTTTTAGCTTTAGTAAGTTCTCTGTCCTCAGCAGTACAGTGAAAACTTTGTGAATTCTAAAAGGTCAAAACCAAAAGGCAAATGCAAAATCCTAGAATGCATGTGAGTCTTTGAAATATATTTTTAGTTCTTTTCTTCTGATACTCACAGGGTTTGCCTCTGTATTTTTGAGTATGCAGGGTAGGTAAGGATGAATAACTAAGTTCCATTCACAGCTATACCAAAAGCAAAATACATCTATGCCTGGGATACATTCCATTTGGAAAAGGCTTGTGTCCTATGAACACCATCAATACACTTCTTTGCAAAGAAGCTTTTCACAGGCTGTTTCAAGAATATAAGCAGTTTCTCATACATTGTAGAGAGCCTGACTTAAACGATGTTTATTTCATTATCAGGACTAAAGAATAATGGCAACCTATTTTAAAGTATTCTGCTATACGCTTTACACAGTTTTCCTTTTCTGTTTTATGGGATCTATGTATGTATAAAGAAATCTGTTTTGTTTGGTGGCTTTTTTAAATTCATGGCATGCTGAAATTAATGGATTTTGGTTACTTGAAGAAAAAGAAATATAGGCTAAGTTGTTAACTGTTGTCTCAGTTTAATCTGAGAAGAAAGTAAGACATTTTCCAATACTGGGTAAAAAAATCATGGTGATCCATATGATCTATATTTTGGAACTTAGAAAGTGACATTTAATGTGTTGAATTGTTAAATAATATTAGTAATGGTGTTGTTATTTTTCTCAGTCAAATATAAATGGAAACTTACTAAAAAACTTAAATACACTTTCAAAAATGCTCTCTCTTAAAACTGCTAGAAGGCTGAAAGCAGAATCCTTGGTGTTTCAAGCAGAATCCTTGCATTACACAAGCTGAAATGTTATTTCAGATAATGGTGTAATATAAAATATTTTCTCTGGGAAAGGTCATGTAACTATCTGTTCCAAAGTACTTCAGTTTAAATTCTTCCAAAAAAATGAAGTGTATTATGAAAACTCACTAGGTAGGAGCTGTTCTCCAATTTACAATATAAACAAGACTTCCTGGCACTAAAAATGGAGGAAAACAAAAGTTGAAATATACTACCTCACTAATCTTGATGTAACCTTTTCTGGGTTAAAATATTAATATTACTTTTTCCAACTAATACATCATAAATTATAATTCTATCAAGATCTGTTATATGGCTTAGTGAAAGACTGCTATTCATAGCTTGAAAAGTCACTTCTGCAGGAAGAACATAATTTCTCTGCAAAATACAATATTTTTTTTTCTTCCAGTGCACTGTATTTGCAATTCTTTTATATTGATTTCTTTTTTTAATTTTTAATGTAAACAGAATATGGAAGGCACAATGTTAATCAAGATCTATTATAGCACTATATTTAGTTTAGAAATACTGAAAAAGATACATAATGACTAGGCAGCAAAGGCTTATCTTCCTCCCCAGCCTTCTCCACACAATGCTTTGTTCCAAAGTTATTGGTACTTTCAATAAAATGTATCAGTAAATTTAGTCAATTAAAACTTTACTGTGATTCAATAGCAAGAGTTATTCCACCTGTGGAGCTCATGGGAACTTGGAAACTTCATTAATCTTACAAACTAACATTTCTTTTCTTTACTAGACTCACATTCATAAATATAAAGCACATGGTTGTGGCTACCATTTCTTAGCCTTTTCAATGCCACCAAGCTGTGATTGTGTCTTGGACAGTGTTTTTAATGGATTGCCCATTCAGAACAGAACACACATTGCATTCCTGCAACCTGTAGTTATTCAAGAAGACTAGCAGGTACTACTGAGACATGGGAGTAAACACATTCTTAAACCCTAGAGCTTGATTTTCAGCCACCAGCATCAGTGCAAATACACAGTAGCACGATAGAAATTATTTCAGTGTTACTCAGGAGATATGGTTAGAAGTAAATCTAGTCCAAGCTGCTGGATGTCACACAGAGACTGGAAATCATAACAGACAGAGTAATATCAGAGATATTACTGAAAATAATAAAGCTCTGTGTCCTTTCACTTTTCTCCATGTAGACTTATATCCCCACTGCACAATGAAGGTGGCCTCAACACATGTCCCTTCTGGAGATTCAGGTAATGCTGCAGGCCTGAAGCTGGGGAAAGCCTAAGGAAAGCTGGTAGCTACCCCACATGCTAAAGGTGAGGTGAAATGCCTGTTTGTGGGGAGCCAGCTGCTTGATATTCCCGCTGTAGGAGAAGAGCCCAGACACAGCTGTCACGGCTGGACATGGGCAGTCACATCCTTACCTATTTCACTGAGAGGGTTTGTTACCCTCACTCCTACCAGCACCTCCGGATCAAATGGAGGAGTTAGCAGGACTGCCCAGGACGGGTGGTATTGTCACCAGCTGTGCTCTGAGGACTCTTGGTCCCTTCCGTTAGGAACATTTTAGAGGAATTAGTCAAATTCTTGTTTCGACAACTTTGTCAAGCATATGCTATATTAAAAGGAGGGATTCCTTTGCTTTAGCTGTTTAGATATATGTCTGCAGAGTGGTTTGCTTGCATAATTCTCACTTAGGACATTTAAATCTGATTTTAGGTGCATTCCAGATCTTCAAAAAAACTTGTTTATTTCCCATGTAAACTTGCAGGTGTCCAGTGGCTTTTTGTAGCTGCATTTTGCTCCAGGGTGCGTGTGAAACAACAAAAGACTTGGCAGCAAAAGCACTTTACACCTTGCATGTACTTATGAATAAGAACAAATACTCTTGATATGTCCCACAACTATTCACTCAGTAAGTGTTCTCAAGACTCACTTGTCCCACACATAAGTAAAGGTCACATTTGTGCCCATGGTTTTCATACTTTTCAGAGTGCACTCCTGGAATGCAAAACACCCCTTTTCAAATCTCTTTCTATTTTCTTCCTTCACTGCTGTGATTATTAAGCATCAATATATTCCTTGATTGGAAACATCTTTTCAGGTTGAACTGTTGCACTTCTACCTGCGTAAAGAAATACAGATTTCCATCCTAGGACCACAGGGATAACAGCAGCTGGAGATGATTGCTGAGGGGCCCAGGCCTCTGCTCCTGAGCTCATCACATCTTTTGGTTAATGCGGTTGGTGCTGAGCTCCTGTTGACCTGCAAGCAGAGAACAGCCTTGCTGCGGTTTGTTTCTGGCAGTTCTCTAACATACACCCAATAATGGGGGCTGAAATGGCAACCCTTGAGCACTTTAGCATCTGAAAGGGAAGACAGGGTTTCAGGACCCAGTTCTGAGCCCTTTAGGTACCCTCTTAGCCCCATGGGACAAAGAGAGGTTAATAACACAGAGAAAGAGATCCCTTATGTACACTTAGGTTACTTACATCAGTGTTTGTAACAGTCAAAAGTACCTTTGTGTTTGCAGCTGAAAATTGAAAGTGTATCTATGAAAGTCCTACAGGCAAAATGTCTCTAAATTTATGTTTCAAGTAGATATTAGATCAGATGAACAAACTCAATTCTAACAAAATTGGCACATTTATAAATAACCTCTCTCTTACGGTAAAGATGCTGGACCACTATGTACACATATTTCTCTACTGGAGTAAGTCTCATCTGCATGAGAATAAAAGTAATTGTCTTTAACTTAAAAGCACAAATAAAGCTTTCAACAAGTAGATCCCGCAATAACACACTTTTAACAATCTGTCATTTTCTTGCATTCAGCAAGGCTCATATCAGAGCTAAAAGAGAGGAAAAGAAAGAGTGAAGCAATAATATTTACAAACCAAACATCACAATTTTTTTGAGGAATCAACAACCTTCTTGACTCTTTATTTCTTATTTTGATATTTCTGTAAAATGTGTTGGCAACAATCTCACTCATGATAGCATTCAGGGGCTTTCTCCACTTAATTTGACATCTCTTACACATATCAATATTTTTCTGCCGATTGGCAATTTTTGACATTGCTGTTAGAGGAAAGTCATTCAAGGTGGAGGAACTTATTTGGCCAAGTTTTGTGGAAGGCTCCAGCAGAGAGGATAATTAAGTGGGAGCTTCATTGCACTGCTTCCTTCTTGCCTCAGAGTTCTCTTCCTTCAGTGCCAGCTTCCTCAGGGATGTCTTGCATCTTTGTTTATGTAGAGACATGGGAAGTAAAAACTGAATGTAAGAAAACTCTGCACTCCTAAGTCTTTTTCTCTCTTTTAGTGAAAATGTCACGTGTCATTTCATTCTTCCATGAAGAAGAGATCCCTGCAATGCTTGCAGAGGTTCTGCACTCTAAGCAGAGGGAATTGATTGTATTTTAAATCTTCCTTAAAGCCTATTACCAAGCAAAGAAGATCTTGTAAAGTATGGTGCATAATATGCTGTCTCTCTGCTGTGTAGCTTGAGAATGATTTCATTATGTGTTATTAAAGCTGTCAGTGCCTGGGTTTTCATCTAAAATTGGAACACCACTAAATTGAAAAAAAATACTAGAACCCTACATACAATTGTAGCATTGCTTCATGTGTCACAATCCATATATATAGCTAGCATATACTGCGGTTCTTTTTAAGCAAAAAAGACGTAGGTCTCTGATTTTACAGGCAGATTGGTGTTCTTGCTGACAACATCAGTTGGGGGTTCACCTCCTCATTTTTAGTTCATAATGCTGCAGAAATTTGTCTGTTGCAGATTTAATTATTCTTCATAGGAATGGTGAAGACAAACAACTGTATGTACCATTTCTCTACCCAGATATCCTTAGGAACTTTGTTTCTCTTCTTCCTTTGTCCTTTTCATTTGTTGAGAAGGAGTTTTGGCAAAACATTTATTACGTTTGTTTCAATAGAGATAATTTTTATAAAATTTTATTTTTATGTTTATATATCCTTGCTAATGATGGGCAGTTATACGTATTGGGAAGTGGTTCTTTAATAAATAAATTACTTGCAGCACTTGTGACAGGCTGTGTTTGCTGCCAGTCTGGAGTCTGCAGGCAGATGCCAGGGAAGAGCAACTGAGTGGGGTCAGGGAACCTTTCCAGGGCTTCTGGGCTGCGACACAGGGGACTGGAGATGGCAGAGGGCTGGTGCAGGGTCCCACACAATCTACTCTACCATGAACCTGGCACTTGTTCATTCTTCATCCAACTCAACACCCTGATGTGCCTCAGACTGCTTTTCCAGCAAGAGACTGTTGACTTTACAAAACAGCTACTCGTGGACTCTTCTTATTCTTTCCTATGATTATGCCAGGCTGGGGTCTCACTGTGGGAGGAGCACTGCAATGAATAGCTGAATAGAGTATGTCAATTCCCAGTCTGCTCATCTCCAGTACTGAATTTACTCACCTGTTGCTGCTTCTTTAAAACACCTAACAGGTGGCAAAATCCCTTTTGTATTTTTCCTGTTGAGAGACAGCAAAAGTTAATCACAAAGTCCAAGTCATGTACACCATGTAGTTGCATGCCTGGAAGCACTGGAAGCAGTAAGCACTGGGTGAGGTGGCAACCATCACTAGATCAATATCTGGTGTTATCTGGATGTCTGGAGGAGTGTGAGACACAGCAGAGGCCTTGTGGTTTCAGTCCTCCATTGCTTTCCACCCCAAACAAAAGGAGCCATTACTTCTACCCATGCAGCTGTGAATTAACGGACTTTGTGACATTAACATAAGTGACAAAATTGCCTATAATCATCCCCACTAACATGTATGCCCCAGTGATGTAATGTAGAAATTTGGGTATAAAAATCACCCCAATTTTGGCTCAAGAAGGAGGACAGGATGAACTCGGAACCATACCGACAACTGGACAGATTGACGAATTCGGTCCCTCCCTACACCACTGTTGAGAGACAGCAAAAGTTAATCACAAAGTCCAAGTCATGTACACCATGTAGTTGCATGCCTGGAAGCACTGGAAGCAGTAAGCACTGGGTGAGGTGGCAACCATCACTAGATCAATATCTGGTGTTATCTGGATGTCTGGAGGAGTGTGAGACACAGCAGAGGCCTTGTGGTTTCAGTCCTCCATTGCTTTCCACCCCAAACAAAAGGAGCCATTACTTCTACCCATGCAGCTGTGAATTAACGGACTTTGTGACATTAACATAAGTGACAAAATTGCCTATAATCATCCCCACTAACATGTATGCCCCAGTGATGTAATGTAGAAATTTGGGTATAAAAATCACCCCAATTTTGGCTCAAGAAGGAGGACAGGATGAACTCGGAACCATACCGACAACTGGACAGATTGACGAATTCGGTCCCTCTCCATCCCACCCCACTTGGGACACCTTGTGGGTAAGATTATTTACCTCAACTCACACTGAGTGATATATTTCCTCCTCAGGTGTTTACTCCCTGAGTGTATTCTATACTTTTCTCCTCAGGTGCATACTCCCTGAGTATATTTTACATTTCTCCTCAGGTGCATTTCTAGGCTTCCCTGAGTGTATTCTTGGTTTTGCTCCACCGTATTTCTGTTCGACAGGCTTGTTTATTTGCCAAGTGGCTGGGCTTACAGCAGGCAAGTTGTTGTTGGTGGCGGTGGTGTTTGTGTGTGTACAACCTTTAGTGTACCTGTAGCTTTTCAATTTATCACCGGCAATCCAAAAGAACCTGTAAATGTTGCTGTAAATAAATGATAACTATTTGTTGCCCGACTTGCGTCTGTCGCATATTCAGTGCTGGCCTTACAAGACCGGATTTATTTCCCTGTTTTTCGCAACAACCACCTGTGCCAGCAAATAAAAAATGCACTTTACAACGACTGATATCTAGAAAAAACCTCATGCCATATACAGTTATTTTCATTAAATTACATACTTCGCTACTGGTAATGTTATTTCGTGGTCTCCATCTCAATGTTGACCGTATTTCAAAGACGATACAAAAGTTCTGAGCAAATCAAAGGATTTTCTCCTGGAAATGTCTGTTGGTGACTGTGTGGGAGAGTAACTCTGGTGAAAGACAGATCTTGTTGTGAAGGTCCATTTTCGCTGTGCTGAAGAGGAACAATAAATTGTCCCCCAAATCCTGCCACAGCCATAGTAAGAGAAATCCATTGAAAATTTTCTTAGCTGCAGTCATTGGCGAACTGCATTATGCTTTGTGTGCACTTCTTGGAATTTGTTTTTCATGGGGAATCTTGACAGAGATAGGAGTGAACATGCATGCACCATCCCAGTCCTTGGTCTCCTTCCCCTGTATTACTGGGTCTTTGATCAGGTCTAGAGAGGAGAAAGTGTTATCATCATTTCTGAAGGATGGCATGGCTTTGAAGGAAAGGGAAAGGGAAAGGGAAAGGGAAAGGGAAAGGGAAAGGGAAGGGTAGGAAAGGGGAAAATTCTCTTTTTCTCTTATGAATACTATAAAAATTACCACCAGTATGTGGTAATTCTTCTCTAGGGTACTGAAATCTCGTGTCCTCCTGTGTCCTTATGAAGACCCATGGCTTGTTAGTCAGCTAACAATGCTTTTTCAATGCCTCTATATAGCCTCCAGCCCTGCCTGAAGTCACAGCAGACAATTCCTTTGACATTGCTTCTTGCCAGCTCCCCTTGCTCTGTGTTTTAAATTAAGCTCCCAATTCTGATATATCTCATCTGAATAATACAGGGTATGGGAGACTGCTGCTTGATGCTCAGTTAGCCAACTAATGACCTGCAAAATGGGTGGATATAGATAAAAATTGGTTGCACAGAAAAGACCTCTTTTGTCTTTCTTACAAAATTATATTTAAGAAACTGACAAGTTCTAAGATTTCTTCTTCCATCAGAGTGGAAAAGCTTTTCACAGTCAGGATCCCCCACTTCCAGCCAGGACAATACTGCTCTTTGAAAATTTTCTTATGATTTCGTACTATATACTGGGTTTGTTTCAGGGAAGTTTTCACACCCATCTGGAATGTCTGCCAACATTGGACATGCAATATCTTTGTTTCATATTTTTCCACCATGTAAGCAAAGACTGCCTGTTCCCAAAGTTGATTTCAGAATAAGAACAGTGGTTGATCTTGGGAAGGCTCCCTATGCTTTCCTGTCGGACGGTGTCAGGGGTCTTCTGCTCTCCAAAGGAGTCACCAAACAATGAGATCCTCTATGACATGGAGCTGCTGCTCTATAAATAACTGAAAGTACTCACTTTCTCAAGAAGATTGTGCAGTGCTATTTGACCTCATAGTTTACATTACTTCTTTGCACACTGGTCTCCTAGTCAAGTCCAAAGTTCATAGCCAAGCTTTGTAGTGTTAAAGATTCATTGTTTATTTTCTCACAAAAGTAAAAGAGGTGCACTCCAGATAGTCCTCTCTATTCAAGAGCTATACAAGTTGTTCCATCATAGTTAGCTCTCTTGCATTGCTTGCTGTATGATAATGAGTGCACTAGTCATATTAACAGGAGATATTGTGCTTTCATTGATGCTGCACAGGCTTTTACAGAGATAAAATGTCTGGAACCCAATTCACATCTTTTGAAGAGCTTGAGAAGACCTTGGTGGACAAGTAATAGACTTTAGATCAGGCTTCACATCACAGTGTGTTTCTCTGACGTATGAGCCTCAAACAGTTATCACAGTTGACAAGGATAAGCATGAAACAGGTCATTAATGCATTGGCAGATGGAAATGAATTGTTTTGAAAACAGAAGACTGAGATTATTATCGCAGGTCACAGCAAGATCAAGAAGCAAAGTTCTCAGTAAGAACCTCCTTACTGGAAAGAGAAAAGAGTCAGGGGGAGAAAAAACCTCTGTCTGTTAATATTTAAGTGTTACTTAAGGTCTCTCTTAATCTTGTAACAGAAAAGTATGGCATTATCTGAAGGAATTTATAAAGATTTTATGGTAAATTAGCAGAAAGGTATGGAGGTTTCCATCAGTTACTTCCTTTTCTTCCATGCTACTTATTAATATGCATGACTATCTTGAAGTAAGCCTCATAATGTGGGTATGTTTGGTAAGGTAATATTTATAATTCAATAATATTTATACGCTAAGGAAATGCAAATGCTCAGGGAAAAACACAAAATTTGGGTAATTTCCTCCAGTAGAAATTTTTAGGACTCAATATTTTGCTCTGTGTAAATTTCTTGCCACAGGAGACAGTGTCCTTAAAACTGATTTTTTTCCTTAAAACAGGTGAGCAAATGACAAATTTCATTCTTGGTTTGTGCTAGTCCTCTAAACAAGTGACTGAAGTGTTATGGTTTGTAGCACATGGCATTTGCTGAAGAGGAAAAAGATACGATTCAAATGTTCAGGCTTGGGATGAAGTTATTCCTTGGACAATAACATTCCTGCAGTCTGGAAGATGCACAAAAGCTTAGCTGATACTAGCAGTAGTATCAAGCGAATTTAAATTAGATATGCTTATTGCAGATCAAAGACACTTTAATAGTGTCATGCTGTTACGGTTGGGATAACAGAGGATTCTGTTTCATATAGCTCAAAGATTTTTCTCTTCAGTCCTCTGAATTACAGTGACTTTCCCAGCCAGGATCCTTGACTTCCAGAATTAAATCTGTAAGGAAAAACTTAAACTCCAGATAAATTGAACTTCGAAGCCTTTACTGTCAGCTGCCTATAATTCTCTTGTGCAACTAACAATGCATTTTAGACAGAAGCCCTAACCTACACTTGGAACCAAGACAGATTGATTAGTTCAGAATGCAATCCTGAAAGGGGGATTGCCATCAAACTTGATTTTGTTACCAAACTTATTACCAGGAAGTTCAAAATATCAATATAGTTTCTTATCCATTTATAAAGGATTTGAAAAATAATGGCTATAAGGCAATCCTAGAGCGCAGTAGAAGTCAGTAAAGCAGAATATGAAGGGCAAGCAAAGCAAGTACCATTTCCTGATTACGTAGTTTGCAACATACTGATACATAACATGGAAACACTGCATTAAAAAGTAAGCATTTTTTACTTTTTTTTTACAGTAAAGCTAATACATGGTTATCATACAATAACAATAAATTTCCTATTAGAAAATATTTCTATAGCAAAAATAATTAAAGCCATGAGCTTACTCAGAAATAAAACACAAGTTTTATTCCCCATTTCATCTTGTAGGTCCCTTGTTTAGCTGCTGCTTACATTTTAATGAACAGGTACTACATATTCCCTTCAAATCAATGAGGATTGATTTCAACACTGCCATTGATTTTTCATATTTCAGACTAAAATAATTATATATTGAAAAGTGTAGTAAAATATACAGAAGAATACCTACATTTCTTATGAACAATAATGTATAGTGGTAATGATAAATTTCACAGTTGTTAAAGCTGACTAGGTTATTGGGGGTGATCTTCATTTGACTGACAGCATGTTTTTGCTAAATCTGAAACTGGAGATCTTCCATCCAGTCAAGTACTAAGGTAGAAACTGGAGAAAGGAAAAAGCCTGACAGAGGTTATCCTGTATGTCAGACGTGGTCTTGTACATAGACAGACAATATTTAAGTTCTTCACCTTCATGATCACCAATGATATGCTAGAAATACTGCCAGTGAAGCAAAATTGCAACAGATAAGGGCATCTCTTGTTTTCTGATGTTTAATTTGAGGAAATTTGGTTTTAAATACTTTTATCAAATTCAATTTTTTTGTATCTAAACATTTTTCAAATGCAAAAAGAAGCCTGCATGCAGTTTCGGTGGCATGGCCTTGGCCAGATAAAATTAGTCCACATATAATTGTCTATGAAGTGAACCCTGAGTTTTACTTTTGGCATCTGTGCTCAGTTACCTCAAACAAGAGCACTCCATAACTAAGAACAAATTAGTTTTCCTTCACACAGCTCTGTGCCATGTACAATCGCACATATAGAAATAAAGAACCCTAACACCAGATATCTCAACTCACTTCTGCTTTTGTGAAAAGGTTTTAGAGTATTGCCAACACAAAGCAAGAACCCAGATCTGAAATATCAGATGTTGCTGCCCAAAACTGTTGTTCAATTATTCATTGTGTATGTCATGACTTCTTGGCAGTGTTTGGGAAACCACAAATCAACAGTACAGTTGGTTTCTCATACATTTAGTTCAGTTATCCAAACTGCTAGTGCCAGAGCTCTCTAGGTAAAAACTGGAAAGAATTTACTGGTGTGAGCTGAATGTGGAAATGACACATGGGCAGAAATGTCATTATAGACCTGACCTGGCATATAGAGTGCCACTTGCACCACTGCTGTGACCAATACTCCTTGATAAGAGACACACTCTTCCTTGCTTCCTTGTGGGCATCTTGAGTGCTGGCACAGTTAAACTACTCATCTATCCAGGCTTGGACAAAAAGTTATTTATAAAATTTACTTGTATTTGTAAAAAATGCCCATAAGCCTTTGCACTCCTCTGTGTCTTTGCTTAAGGACCCCTGTGGTCCTTAAATATAGAAAAGCCACCAGAGTTTTTCTGAAAAATAGAATCCGTTTTTTTTTTGGCAAGATTTCCTCTCGCTCCTGTTGCTAAGCATTTATACAAATAGGCATGCTGATTTCACTAAAACTACTCACTGGATTATGAACTTCTCAGTTCAGCCACACGTTTTACAAGAAAGTCCTTACAGACGAGGAGGTTCCTAAGATGATTAATGTGGTGAAGAGTTTTCTTCTTTTCTTCCTAATGGAGCTCTAACACAAACTCTAGTACACAGAAAATTTGACTGGGTTCTAATGGCTGCGAGTCAAAGACAAGTACTCCTGTTTAATTGATGAGCTTGCTTTGTTCAGGACAGATTGGCAGCAGATGGAATGTCTAGTTGTGAAAGGGATACACAGTGTCTACTGAGAGTTTTGTCCTGTTTTGCCTACAATCTTATGATAGTTTGGTGGGATTTTTCTTCATAGTTCTCCCGAGGCCAGCTCCAAAAAGGGCTGCACCATACCAACTACTGTGCAGCCGACAGAAGCTGTAAGAGGCTTAGCATCTTCCAAGAGTTGGCATTGCTGATGACTAGCCCTTTGAAGCCAGCACTTTGCATGTGTTGCCTCTAAAGCAGCATTCTTTCTTTACATTGAATAAACAGTAGAAGAAAAGTAATCATTTCTCCCCCTTTCCAATCCTCTCTCTCCCTCTCCCTCCCACATCCCCTTCTGGACTGCACAGGCGAGCATAAGGTCATCTGCATGATGCTTTCCTGCTCCTGTGGAATAGTTCCTCTTACTATTTCCCAAACATTAGTGTTTTCTGTTCAGAGTGATTGTTTTTATTTTACTTTCCAAGGTCTACTTTTTAAAAATACGTGTGTGTTTTGAACTTTTATTATATTTTTTAGCCTAGGGAATGCAGTGAATAGGAAATTAATTCAACCCTGACATTCCTTCAGTTCCTTCACAGCTCCCAGACATACACAAACTGCTCACCTCCTTTCTTCACATTTTCCAGCATTGCTTGCATTACTTAAAAATATTTTAATATAAATAAGCTGTGAGTTTTTGCAGCTTTCTCTGTACATCTCAGCACTTACCTCTCATGTGTCCCTGCTGATTCCTCTTGATCTGACAGGATGCAAGTAGTAATCTTGCAACCGAATGCAAGGCACTGAGCTCACTTTGCAAACACCAAAGATAATGTGTCTTGTTCATAATGAGATTACAATCAAGGTTTGAAATTCCCTTGTCTCAGCAGCTCTGGGGGCTCACACTTTCAGAGGTGATTACATTTCCTAGTAGTGAAGGATTTTTTAAGCACTATTTCTGCAGAACTTGATAGATTTAGCTTTGAAATGAGGCATGTTACTGCTCTAATATTATACTCTTTGGGTAGACTGCTTGTGTGCTCTGCAGACAGCTCACTGCATTTTAAAAGCACTATTATTTCCTGCTACAGAAAGCATCTAAAACTCTATCAAGCAAGCCTGTCCTTTTAAAGGTTTCAAGTTTAGTGTGGAGCTAAAAGACCACATTGAAACAGGCATGAGATGAGAAGATTTCAATTCCATATGATATTTTCTCCGAAGAGATGTGTCCGTGTGTGCTCCAGGCATCAACTTGTATAATGGAAGTTAAATTCTTAGAGGTCTTAATTATTACTTATACGTCTGCAGTGCACCAGTAGTGAAATTAACACACAGAAAACCCCAAAACAAAACACAAGTTTTTTCACAGTCTCAGAAGTACGCCATCACTGTAAAACTTTGTAAAGCAGGTCCTACGTAGTGTAGCCTGACTTCTGGCATATACATTTAACTGGGAATTTCTGCTTAATTTTAGACTTCTATTAATCTATGGTATATTTTATCACTGGACCTATTCTGAATTTTTATGAAATGCCAAAAAGAGAATTTATCTCATTTCTTCATATGCACATTACTCTGAATACAGATACTACTATAAAAATTGTCATCATGAGAATTCTTCCTTTTCAAATAGATACAGAATTCATTACAGGTACTCCACAGCAACCTTTGTAAAACACTAAATATCAAGAGTCATTATGTGGCCTTTTCACAAAGGCTCACGTTTGCACCTAACAAAAGAGTGACTGATAAACACATACCCTTAAAGGACATTGAAGAGACATTCTCAGCTGAATAGAAAGTCTGTAAACACCTTTTCCAAGGTCATTGAAGACCTTTCTCAAGAAAGGTCTAGATCATCCAGAGCTAAATTATCTTTAGCAATTAAGTTTTTTCCTTATGTTGTGGAATTACCATTTGAGTATATTCATGGGCTTGGGTGATTCATCCCAAGCCACCCACGGCTTAAGTTCTTCAGTCAATACCTGTGATCCTTAGAATGTCAACTTAGCTACCGCACTGACTGTGAAAGAGCCAAAGCCCACAGTGGCCCCAGCCTAACACTTCACTATTGATGACATACCTGCTTGTGAAGGTCCTCATGAGCACCCTGTCCATGATGAGTAGTTGACATCCAACTCTTGCTCATCTGCTGCTGGCTCAGGGCTGTCCATGCAGAAGCACATCAACCTCTGCAGCTGGCAGTCCCTCTATGAAGGTGTTGGGTATTTGCTCAGTAGTCAGCACAGTCATGCAGGAAGAGCCAGACATGGGTGTAATCTCTTTCCCTGCTTCTGAGCTGGGTCCCTCACTTAATGCCCAGACACCCGAGGAAGCATCCTAATACCGCACCTAACCACTACTTTGGTGGAATAGGAAACAGGAGAAGATAGCTCTTTGCTCCTCTCACTGAAATGTCTGTTTGGCACAGAAATTTATCATTTTAATGAGAACTATGCTCTTTGTCTAGCAGTAGTAAGTTTGCCAGTGGTAAATGAAAACCATGTCCTAGTCGTTCACACAAAAGTGTGTTTGCTTATCTCAGTATATACATTCATTACAGAAAATCTGTAAATAACCAGTGGGACAGAAATCCACACTGGGGAGTATTTTTCAACCAAGGTGTTCTTCAAGAGTGGCTTAAGTGATTGCCTTGGGAAAGGTAGTATGATCAGTCAGAGTTAAGGAGGTGATCCAGGTGAAAACTCACATCAAGAGGGGCAAAGCAAGTCAAAACCAGGAACTGGAAGTATTGATGAGCTCTGGCTAAACTGCTGTGATTTCTTTAATATATAATATAGAATTAACATGTATTTTAATAGGAACAAAACAAATAATAAAACAATGATTTTCCCCAGTTCAAGTAAAAAATTATTTTGTTATAGAATTTTTAAATTATACGAAATCTTTTTAAAATATTCTTTACATATCTGAGTGGTCTTTTGACTTCAGCATTCAACAAATAGACAAGGACATTTTTTTATTGATCTTACTGATATCTCACTGGCTTTTCTGTGAGCAGTAATGTTTCACACCACAGTAAACAAAATATGACCACAGCTGAAGACAGTCTAATATGGGTCCATTAATAACAAAAAGGATAAAAATTTCAGTTTTTCAAAGACATGTCTGCAATGTGTATTTCAGGTGAAGACTTGCTGCTGGCATGCAGTTCATTTCCAATCTAAAATCAGTGTAACCCTATTAGCCTTGTTTGGACTTGGGACCTTGCTAACCATTGATAGCTGATTTTGGTCAGTTTTGAGCATGAGGATAGCAAGTTTATCTCTTCCCTCTTTCAGATGCCATGATGATAGGAAAACAGGCCAAGATAAAGCCTCACACCGTTAAGTGTTCATTCATCATAGGAATTTCACTCAGCAATTTTCTTCTTGTGATTATTTAGATTGTCCCATCTTCCATATCATGGTGGGACAGGAATGATTTCAGTGATTTCAGTTTCAGTGGTGCATGAGACATTCAGACATGATGAAAATGACCATCTATTTATATGCCTGGAAAAGTAAATAACTAATCAATAAAACATTGAGAACACTATTGATGCTGTCTAATAATGCTGATTGTGGAAGCAGTGTGATCAAATTGTTTTATGAATGAAACTTGGGCAGACTTTGGGTTTCTTAAATCACATTGTGGTTTCATGCTCTTTTGGCTGTAAGTTAATGGAGTCTGACTTACGAGGAAGTTTGTTACAGCTTTTCTCCACAGAATTATAGCCAATTTTTTTGTTTTCCTAATTAAAACCTTGATTAATGTTAAATTCCCTCAAACTACTCAGACGAATGTTGTCATTGTCATCATTTATTAGCACCAAAACGAATTAAATTTCAGCTTTTTCTAATTTTAAGTAGTTTTCAAAATGGCATCCTATACAAACAATAGCTAATAACTCTAAAAATTATTCTCATATTCTTAATGTAAATACTTCGATTATTAATCTAAGAATAATTTTTATCCCTTGTGTACTCCTACCTATTATCTGACACTACAACTTTTCCCACAGGAAATACAATATTTTTTACCTTTCAATTTTTAGTAGGCTTTTTATGACTTTTTAAAGTGTTCCCTTGAGAAAAGATTTTATCTTCAATATGACTTAAAGTTTACGTTGATCTCTTAAAAAACCCCCTCAACTGACACGAAAAGATGAACTTAAATCACATTGAAATGTGTTGGAAATTGTAGTTACTGTAACTGTGCAAATAAGGAAAATGTACCTTGGATATAACAAAAAACAAAGGCAAATGATTTTTGATTTATAGTATATTTAGCATATGTGTTAGCTTAGTTGTATTATTTGCTCTGTGAAACCAGGGAAAGTATAAACTGACTATTTTTCATTATACCTGAAGCATTCCATTCCCTTTTTGGTGCAACACTCACTTTACCTTTTAGATATTATTCACTTTATTTCTCCCTCTTCCAGTTAAGTAAACATTTACAAAAACTGAGCAAGTAGAAATTTCTAAGTGAAGATGCTCTTTGAAAGACAAAAGTCAATGTGTATCCTTTTGGAAATGTTGAAATAAAGTATTTTAATAGTTCGTTCTTTTCTCCCTGAGAGTCTTCCTGAAATGTCAGCTTTTGGTAAATTGTCTCCTCATCAAAATATATTTAGTCAGTACTGCTGTGCATAGAAAATACTGTAAAAGTACATAAAAATGTAAGTTTAGTAATCTGGGGCAATCTGAATAAAACATTCATTGAGAAGCCAAGGAAGCCGCGGTGTTCTTTCCATTGGAGGTCATGTAGAAAATAGGACACACATAAAACACCTTCAATTTTCCTCTTTTCCACACCAACTCATAACCAGAACAGCTGATGAAGCAGTTGCATGTGATTCACTTCTGTATATGCTTTAGCACCATCTAGCAACCCTCTGCAATACTGCACATCATTGCCTCCTTTTCCCTCATGCATGTCTTTACGCAGAAGTCTAGACTATTGCTTTTAATTTCTCCAAACACGGTCGTAGATTTTGCCAAAAAATATGCTTCAATATGAAATAATATCCAAGTGTACTGGGGCAAGTCAAGGTAGGATTTGCTAAGTACATAATGCTCATGAACTGCACCACAGGGTGCCTGGCAAGCCTTATCTCCAGAACTGTTTGTATATGTACAATGACTCACCCTCTGCTGGTATGTACACGCATTTGTTAGGTGTGTGCTGATACAGTACTACGCAAGGTCCTCTTATCTGGTAACAAATGTAGAAGAAAGGGTCACCGTTAAAACCAAATGACCTTTATGTGAATTGCACTGAGCTCATTTTTTCACTGGGTGTCGTCTAGTACAAATCAGACTTATAAAATCTTACCATTGTGTATAGCTCTGCATCACCTATTTTTAACTCTGTCTCTCTGAAGCAGAAATGCGTGCAACATTTCCTTCCAGTATGTACATCCAAGCTCTGGGCCAGACATCAACTGGTGGCTAAGACAGCACAGTTTTGAGAACTGCTCCAAAAGAGCAGTTCTTTTTCAGGAAGTAGCACTGATATATGTTAACTTTATTTTGACTGGTCTTTAAGAGTATGAATAAGAACTGAACACTAACACAGTATAAAATGTCTTTCTGCACAAATACACACCAAAAAAAATTCAACAAAAGCAGTATTTTGCTCCTTTAAAATTAGAACTGCATTTGTCCAGGAGAAGGAAAAAAAACCTATCCAATAGTGACAAAATAAGTCCTGAAAAACAAGATAAAATCACGTTAAATGCTGCTTGTATGCATAGTGAAAGTCTTGTAATGTGTTCAGAGTTGTGGTTTCAGCACCTGAGAAAATGAAAGCCCTTACTTCTCAAATTGAGCTGTGTGTATACAAAGAATCCCAGCAAAATCAAAATTGCTTTATCATACACTCAAGTACAACTTTCAGATTTTTGTCTGGAGCATGTCACTGCTAATCTACTGCATGATCTATGATGCCAAACACTTTACTGATGATTAAAGCAAATTACTTGGACCCTTCCAGCAATAAGAGTGTTCAGTTGGTTATAAGGATTTTTCCAAACAAAAAAACCTCCCAACCAAAACATGACAGAAATGAAACTTTCTGCTGGAATCAGACCTGTTTTGATTAAACTTTCATTGGGAAGGTATTTTTTAGGTTCTCAGGTGGATTTCCTTGATAAAATTCCAGCAGAAAGGGTCTAGAAGAAAGCTTGATGAAGCCAAGTCCCCCAAGGCAAGAACCATTATGTCTAAATCTCCTCTGAGAAGTGATAGTCCAAATTACACCAGCCAGCCTCTAATCTAGTGCATTCCTTCACTATTATTTTAGAAATCTTTTCCTTATTTCTGAACAAAACCTTGTTTTGTGGTAAACGGAGCAAA
>NW_010160581.1:0-5159 GCF_000695765.1 Mesitornis unicolor | reverse complement strand
GGAGTGCCATCCCCAGGCTCACCTTTGTTAAACCTGGTACCGTTCCCCTCCCCCTTCACATCTAGTTTAAAGCCCTCTTAATAAGCCCTGCAAGATTCTTAGAAATAATTCTCACCCCCTTTGCAGACAAGCGTTCCCCATCCCTAGACAGGTAGCCTGGAGGAGAGCAGTCCATCCTATGATTGAAGAACCCAAAGTTTTGCTCCTCACACCAGGATTGTAGCCAGTTGTTTAATTCCTGAGTTGTTTTGTTCCTTACCTCATCCCTCCATGCAGTTGGGATGGATGAGAAAAAGACAACCTGAGCCCCTAAGCCCTTTACCATTTCACCCAGTGCCCTGAAGTCTTTCTTTATAGCTTTTAATTTCCTATGATGGATTTCATTATTGCCTATTTGAAATACCAGTAGTGGGTAATAATCTGTTGAATTGACCAGTGCTGGGAGTTTTGTTTCAATGTCCCTTACAGAGGCCCCAGGCAGGCTGTAGACCTCCCTGTGCAGTGGGTCAGGTCTGCAGATTGGACCTTCCATTCCCTTGAGAAGGGAATCTCCCATGACAATGACCCTTCTTTTCTTCTTTTTGGGGTTAATGTTGATGGCTTAGTGTTGATGTCCATGACAAAAAGAAAACAAAACTACAACTAGATAAAACTAAAAAAGAATTTAAAGCAGAATAAGAGAATTTATACAAATATCTCTCCCACATACAGAGCAAAACCAATTTGTTAAAATATGTATATAATCATAATGATGTTATAGTTTCAAAATTAACTAATACTAGATGCAAACAGGCAACTAGACAATTGTACCAAGTGGGAGGAAAAAGCATTTGAACCCTATCTTTAGGGTAGAGGTAAAACGGTTTAATCTCTTGCAGAGACACCATACATCCCCTAACTAGAACTGTAAGAAATCCAAATCCTTAATAACAATAAATATCATCTTTCATAATCACATGACCAAGTATCTGAGAGCAAGAACACCTTAATTAACCAGGCCATGACTCTGAAGTTATGTAGCAATTACACTGAAACTGAAAGATGAACAGGTTAAATGAAGACTAGTGATTAACACTGCCCAAGAAGTTTAGATGTTTAAAAATAAATGGGAGGTGTACCTGTGTACATAGTAAACCAAATGACTAATTCTAACTTCAATTAATAAAGATACATCTATGATTCTACCAGTATAAAAACACTCTAGTAATTTATTTTGTGAAAGCATATTATCCCCAACATAAAACAGAACTCCTGTTATTTTTTTATGTATTTGGCTTACAAAGCATGGTTACTTTATTTCTTGCAGATCTAAGATGATAAGAAGGACTTCAGAACTACATGAAACTAATTCTCAAAAAACTATGAGCAATAGCACACACCAATTGACTGAAATTGAATTAGCTACCTGACATCCAGGCTTTTTCATAGATCTCCTTGATGCTCAATGAAGGCATCGTTATAATAATCCAAACCAAGGAATTTTAAATTTTCAAATATCCTCCTATTTGTACTTAATAGATGCCATCTTATTTAAACACAGTATTTTTCACATTTATTTAAATTTCTCCATGAATGCACTAAAGTCCAGTATCTGCTGAAATTTTATACATAGTCACTCACACCGTGCTGAATGACTGTCCTGTCTATGCATCCAATGTTTGATATATTTGCTATACAAATTCCTCTTCACACAGCACAACTAAACAGCAAACAGATAATATTAACCCAGGTGCAAGGCCTTTTTCATTTAATTCCTTAACCTATCAATAAACCTATCAATAACCTATCATCTTTTCCTTGAAGACACTATCTACATAAAGCTCTAAGTAAACAGTTGGGGGGGGAGGGGGGAACCCCAAACAAAGAAACACCATTCTGGGAGGTTTGCCGCTTTACTCTCTTACTAGCAATGTCTTCATTATTTATATATATAGGCACTGCTTTCCAGCCACTGAAGCTGAATCTAGATAATTAAATATTTATACCATCCCCTGCTGTGCCATAATGTCTAACTGTGTCTAAAGAGTCCTAGGTGTGCTGTTACACACCTGGGACTGAAACAATGAATTTGCTGAGCTACCTTTGATAAAGGTCTACACCTGGAACTTAATAGCACATGATATGGTTTCTGAATATTGCAACAGGTGGCAAATATAACTTACTGCTCAAGAAGTGTTTCATCTTCTTGTTCTAGAATTGCAAATAACTCTATTAATTTGAAGAAAAATGAAAGTGAAAATTTATTGACATGATAAAATATATATTGTTATTATACTGTTTCCGTACACATTTTAAGATATTATTTTAGGATAGCTTGAAGAAAAAAATAAATGAAAAATGCATCTATTTTGCACATTTTGAAATGAAAAGAGAAATGTCTAGTGCTATCAGGACAGGAGAAATACTTGGCAAAATGAAAGCTACCTCCTTAAATTCCACTAGACTGTCTCCAAATCAACTCTAATGCTTTTCAGAAATTCAGTACCATCTAAAAGCAAACCAGCAACTTCTAATTACTGTACCATAAAATTACACCACCATAGTGTACATGTACAAGACAAGGCTTATAGGAGGAACTAGTACCTTTTACAGACTGTTGTAGGTGAAAAAAATATGCAGGCTTTTTGGCACAGAAGCAGTACGAATGTAACTGTTAAATGATTTTCAGACTTACCCTTCTAGTTAGTTTTCTGTTCATTTTTAAGCAAAAAACATATCTGAGTATTTTCTTAAAGCATGGAGCTTGCTAACAGGATTGAAGTGTCACTACATCAGTATATAAAACCCCATGTAGTCATTAGATTGAACTAGTTAGGATCATGTTGAATCTCCATCATGTCAAGAAGTTGTTTTATTTTTATTTTCCAATTAACTTTCAAATACAAGAGAAGTTGTAAAAGAAGATTGGCAGTTCCTAGGACCACATCCTCCTTTCCTTGAACACTGTGGAGGGTATGCCATTTGTCTGTACATGAGGAAATGAGCCAAAGGGCGTTGTGGTGAAGAAGGAAAAAAATTAAAAAAGGAAACAGAAAAGGGGGAGGGAGAAATAAAATAATAAAAAAAAGAACCCTCATGCCTCATGCCTCCCCCATGCCCTCAACTTATCCAGTAACTCACAGAAGTTAATATGAAATTGAACCTTAATGCAGTGCAATCTCCCCATTCCTTGACTGTGATGGCAAGCACAGTGTATCAGAGTATGACAGTAAGGCCATCAAAGTTATCAACACATGGGAAGAGATCTAATTTAGGGAAACTATTTATATGCAAATTTAACCATCAGTATGATACATTTACTATGTGTAGTCTTCATCAGGACTTCAGGCAAGTATAAATCTGCAACTTTAATAAGATGTATATATACTGGCTACATTCTATCACACGTTACATTGTGACAGTTTTGAAAACAGTGAAAACGTTGAGCTAGGTAACATATTTGTGAGTAGAGAACATTATTTGACTGTGTAATCAGAGAAATTCTGAGAGACGGACAAGCAGCAATTAAGTATTTAAATATATTTGTAGAAAGTCCATTTTATTCATGTTCTGCAACCCAAGTCCAAGAAAGAGAGGACAATAAAACTGTGGGCTTTCAGTGACATGTTCATTAGAAGCACCTTGTGCTACTGGAGGTGCACTCAGTAGTGATGAAGTAAACAAGAGTGAGCTCTGAACATGGTAAGAAAAAGGAGAGCAGCTTAGACAAATGGATACATGAGAAATAGGATCAGAGAACACCACAGCACAAGTGGCCCAAGACAGGAAGGTCTAAGTTGCCAACTCTCCAGATTACTTTGAGAGATCCCAATCTGAAAGACAATACTCAAGAGCTGAGGAAAATCATTAAGCTTCCCCCAGCAGAGAGATATCTAAGAAAACAATCCTAAATAATAGCTGGTACATGAGGCTTTTGTCAGAGGTATTCTAAGTCTAGGAAATATTCACAGTAATCTGGAAATTAACATATTTATTTGTTAAAAAAAAACCAAACATAGCCTTTAGAGCATACAGAGCCCATGAAAAGCTTGATGAGACTCAGCGTGTTTCCTTAGAAGACACAAAATCAGACTGAGTGTCAAGAATACGGTAAGAGTTTACCCAAACAGGAATTTTCCAATAGTAAGGCAGCAATGGTAGGAGGAGCAACCTATGGTTTCTACAAATACTTGTCATATTTATGCAATTCCAGGTGAGAAATTTGCAGGGCACTGTGGAGGTACACACCTGCAACACAGATGGTTTAGAAACAACAGGATTCTTGGTAGTGCTCAGGACTTTTTCAGAAAGGCAGAAGTAAAATAAAGAAAAAACAAATTTCTCTCCTGTTTAACAGTGAAATTTCCACAGAATGACAGGAAACATTCTCAACACCACCTTGGTCTCTCTTGACTGGAATAATAATATTCATTACTCTAGAACATGGTGAAGGAAAACAGAGGAGTAGAAAGTTTTATCTGCAGTAAGACAAAGGGAGGGAGAATAATGCCCTCTGATAATTGCTTTTGATCTTTTCTAATGTAATTCTATATAGATTGTTTTATGAGACTAATTTGCTAAAAACAAATGCCATTGTCTGAACTCTGTCTAGGAATCTCAGAGATCATTGGATCTTGATTTACTGTTTAAATTTCAAATAAAACTCAAAAGTCAATCAAGTTATTAGGGAAAATAACCTAGGAAACTATTCAGTAAACACATTTGATTGCTTAGAGAAGTCTTTAAGATTGCATTGGGTGTGCATGGCTTTGGTAGCAGGGAGGGCTACAGGGGTGGCTTCTGTGAGGAGCTGCTAGAAGCTTCCCCTACATCTGACAGAGCCAATGCCAGACAGCTCCAAGACAGACCCACCGCTGGACAAGGCCAAGCCAATCAGTGATGGTGGTAGTGCCTCTGGGATAACATCTTTAAGATGGGGAAAAACTGCTGTGAAAACAGCAGTGGACAGAGAAGTGTGAATATGTAAGCCAAATGAAAACTATGTAACCTTCTAACAGATTGGGGGACTGGTATGTGGCCCACTACAAAGATCACTTGCCCGCTAGTAAAAACACATCCTGAATCATAACAACAGCAGATGGCTCACAACTTCTGTATGAAGCAGTGTATTTCTGAACCATAAGTGTGAATGAGTGGCTGACACGCCAGAGGGCTGTGCT